>NW_025725523.1:0-300000 GCF_021461395.2 Schistocerca americana | reverse complement strand
ATCCGAATTTAATACAAATGGCACAATAACGACCTATGTACAAGAGGACTGACACTCTAACTTTCTATGATTTGAACCTCTCCTGTGAGTCCAGTTTTAGATTCCGATGCTTCACTTCAGGTTTACTGTATCACTTGGACCTTCTTATTGACGATGAAACACAGAAATTGCATCCGAATTTAATAGAAAAGGCACAATGCCGACTTAAGTACAAGAGGACTGACACTCTAACTTTCTACGATTTGAACCTCTCCTGTGAGTCCAGTTTTTGTTGACGCGATTTCACTTCAGGTTTACTGTATCCCTTGGACCTTCTTATTGACGATGAAACACAGAAATTGCATCCGAACATAAAACAAAAGGCACAATGTCGACTTAAGTACAAGCGGACTGACATTCTACGTTTCTATGATTTGAACCTCTCCTGTGAGTCAGGTTTTAGTTTCCGATGCTTCACTTCAGGTTTACTGAATCCCTTGGACCTTCTTATTGACAATGAAACACAGAAATTGCATACGAATTTAATACAAAAGGCACAGTGCCGACTTAAGTACAAGAGGACTAACGCTCTAACTTTCTATGATTTGAACCACTCCTGTGAGTCCAGTTTTAGATTCCGATGCTTCACTTCAGGTTTACTGTATCCCTTGGACCTTCTTATTGACGATGAAACACAGAAATTGCAACCGAATTTAATACAAAAGGCACAATGCCGACTTAAGTACAAGAGGACTGACACCCTAACTTTCTATGATTTAAACCTTTCCTGTGAGTCCAGTTTTAGATTCCGATGCTTCACTTCTGGTTTACTGTATCCCTTGGGCCTTCTTATTGACGATGATACACAGAAATTGCATCCGAATTCAATACAAAAGGCACAATGCCGACTTAAGTACAAGAGGACTGACACTCTAACTTTCTATGATATGAACCTCTCCTGTGAGTCCAGTTTTAGATTCCGTTGCTTCACTTCAGGTTTACTGTATCCCTTGGACCTTCTTATTGACGATGAAACACAGAAATTGCATCCGAATTTAATACAAAAGGCACAATGCCGACTGAAGTACAAGAGGTCTAACACTCTAACTTTCTATGATTTTAACCTCACCTGTGAGTCCAGTTTTAGATTCCGATGCTTCACTTCAGGTTTACTGTATCCCTTGGACCTTCTTATTGACGATGATACACAGAAATTGCATCCGAATTCAATACAAAAGGCACAATGCCTTTCTTAAGTACAAGAGGACTGACACTCTAACTTTCTATGATATGATCCTCTCCTGTGAGTCCAGATTTAGATTCCGAAGCTTCACTTCAGGTTTACTGTATCCCTTGGACCTTCTTATTGACGATGAAACACAGAAATTGCATCCGAATTTAATACAAAAGGCACAATGCCGACTTAAGTACAAGAGTACTGACACTCTAACTTTCTATGATTTGAACCTCACCTAACTTTCTGTGATTTGAATCTCTCCTGTGAGTCCAGTTTTAGATTCCGATCCTTCCCTTCAGGTTTACTGTATCCCTTGGACCTTCTTATTGACGATGAAACACAGAAATTGCATCCACATTTAATACAAAAGGCACAATGCCGACTTACGTACAAGAGGACTGACACTCTAACTTTCTTTGATTTGAACCTCTCCTGTGATTCCAGTTTTAGATTCCGATGCTTCACTTCAGGTTTTCTGTATCCCTTGGACATTCTTATTGACGATGAAACACAGAAATTGCATACGAATTTAATACAAAAGGCACAGTGCCGACTTAAGTACAAGAGGACTGACACTCTAACTTTCTTTGATTTGAACCTCTCCTGTGATTCCAGTTTTAGATTCCGATGCTTCACTTCAGTTTTTCTGTATCGCTTGGACCTTGTTATTGACAATTAAGCACAGAAATTGCATCCGATTTTAATACAAAAGGCACAATGCCGACTTAAGTACAAGAGGACTGACACTCTATCTTTCTATGATTTGAACCTCTCCTGTGAGTCCAGTTTTAGATTCCGTTGCTTCACTTCACATTTACTGTATACCTTGGACCTTCTTATTGACGATGAAAAACAGAAGTTGCATCCGAATTTATTACAAAAGGCACAATGCTGACTTAAGTACAAGAGGACTGACACTCTAACTTTCTTTGATTTGAACCACTCCTGTGAGTCCCGTGTTAGATTCCGATGCTTCACTTCAGGTTTACTGTATCCCTTGGACCTTCTTATAAACGATGAAACACAGATATTACATCCGAATTTAATACAAAAAACACAATAACGACCTATGTACAAGAGGACTGACACTCTAACTTTCTATGATTTGAACCTCTCCTGTGAGTCCAGTTTTAGATTCCGATGCTTCACTTCAGGTTTACTGTATCACTTGGACCTTCTTATTGACGATGAAACACAGAAATTGCATCCGAATTTAATAGAAAATGCACAATGCCGACTTAAGTACAAGAGGACTGACACTCTAACTTTCTACGATTTGAACCTCTCCTGTGAGTCCAGTTTTTGTTGCCGCGATTTCACTTCAGGTTTACTGTATCCCTTGGACCTTCTTATTGACGATGAAACACAGAAATTGCATCCGAACTTAATACAAAAGGCACAATGTCGACTTAAGTACAAGAGGACTGACATTCTACGTTTCTATGATTTGAACCTCTCCTGGGGGTCAGGTTTTAGTTTCCGATGCTTCACTTCAGGTTTACTGAATCCCTTGGACCTTCTTATTGACAATGAAACACAGAAATTGCATACGAATTTAATACAAAAGGCACAGTGCCGACTTAAGTACAAGAGGACTGACGCTCTAACTTGCTATGATTTGAACCACTCCTGTGAGTCCAGTTTTAGATTCCGATGCTTCACTTCAGGTTTACTGTATCCCTTGGACCTTCTTATTGACGATGAAACACAGAAATTGCAACCGAATTTAATACAAAAGGCACAATGCCGACTGAAGTACAAGAGGTCTAACACTCTAACTTTCTATGATTTTAACCTCACCTGTGAGTCCAGTTTTAGATTCCGATGCTTCACTTCAGGTTTACTGTATCCCTTGGACGTTCTTATTGACGATGATACACAGAAATTGCATCCGAATTCAATACAAAAGGCACAATGCCTTTCTTAAGTACAAGGGGACTGACACTCTAACTTTCTATGATATGATCCTCTCCTGTGAGTCCAGTTTTAGATTCCGAAGCTTCACTTCAGGTTTACTGTATCCCGTGGACCTTCTTATTGACGATGAAACACAGAAATTGCATCCGAATTTAATACAAAAGGCACAATGCCGACTTAAGTACAAGAGTACTGACACTCTAACTTTCTATGATTTGAACCTCACCTAACTTTCTATGATTTGAATCTCTCCTGTGAGTCCAGTTTTAGATTCCGATCCTTCCCTTCAGGTTTACTGTATCCCTTGGACCTTCTTATTGACGATGAAACACAGAAATTGCATCCACATTTAATACAAAAGGCACAATGCTGACTTACGTACAAGAGGACTGTTACTCTAACTTTCTTTGATTTGAACCTCTCCTGTGATTCCAGTTTTAGATTCCGATGCTTCACTTCAGGTTTTCTGTATCCCTTGGACTTTCTTATTGACGATGAAACACAGAAATTGCATACGAATTTAATACAAAAGGCACAGTGCCGACTTAAGTACAAGAGGACTGACACTCTAACTTTCTGTGATTTGAACCACTCCTGTGAGTCCAGTTTTAGATTCCGATGCTTCACTTCAGGTTTACTGTATCCCTTGGACCTTCTTATTGACGATGAAACACAGAAATTGCATCCGAATTTAATACAAAAGGCACAATGCCGACTTAAGTCCAAGAGGACTGACACTCTAACTTTCTTTGATTTGAACCTCTCCTGTGATTCCAGTTTTAGATTCCGATGCTTCACTTCAGTTTTTCTGTATCGCTTGGACCTTGTTATTGACGATGAAGCACAGAAATTGCATCCGATTTTAATACAAAAGGCACAATGCCGACTTAAGTACAAGAGGACTGTCACTCTAATTTCCTATGATTTGAACCTCTCCTGTGTGTCCAGTTTTAGATGCCGAGGCTTCACTTCAGGTTTACTGTATCCCTTGGACCTTTTTATTGACGATGAAACAGAGAAATTGCATCCGAATTTAGTACAAAAGGAACAATGCCGACTTAAGTACAAGAGGACTGACACTCTATCTTTCTACGATTTGAACCTCTCCTGTGAGTCCAGTTTTTGTTGCCACGGTTTCACTTCAGGTTTACTGTATCCCTTGGACCTTCTTATTGACGATGAAACACAGAAATTGCATCCGAAATTAATACAAAAGGCACAATGCCGACTTAACTACAAGAGGACTGACACTCTAAGTTTCTATGATTTGAACCTCTCCTGTGAGTCAGGTTTTAGTTTCCGATGCTTCACTTCAGGTTTACTGAATCCCTTGGACCTTCTTATTGACAATGAAACACAGAAATTGCGTACGAATTTAATACAAAAAGCACAGTGCCGACTTAAGTACAAGAGGACTGACACTTTAAGTTTCTCTGATTTGAACCTCTCCTGTGAGTCCAGCTTTAGATTCCAATGCTTCACTTCAGGTTTACTGTATCCCTTGGACCTTCTTATGACGATGAAGCACAGAAATTGCATCCGATTTTAATACAAAAGGCACAATGCCGACTTAAGTAAAAGAGGACTGACACTCTAATTTTCTATGATTTGAACCTCTCCTGTGAGTCCAGTTTTAGATTCCAATGCTTCACTTCAGATTTACTGTATCTCTAGGACCTTCTTACTGCGATGAAACACAGAAGTTGCATCCGAATTTAATACAAAAGGCACAATGCTGACTAAAGTACAAGAGGACTGAAACTCTAACTTTCTATGATTTGAACCACTCCTGTGAGTCCCGTGTTAGATTCCGATGCTTCACTTCAGGTTTACTGTATCCCTTGGACCTTCTTATAAACGATGAAACACAGATATTACATCTGAATTTAATACAAAAGGCACAATGCCGACCTAAGTACAAGAGGACTGACACTCTAACTTTCTATGATTTGAACCACTCCTGTGAGTCCCGTGTTAGATTCCGATGCTTCACTTCAGGTTTACTGTATCCCTTGGACCTTCTTATAAACGATGAAACACAGATATTACATCCGAATTTAATACAAAAGGCCCAATAACGACCTAAGTACAAGATCACTGACACTCTAACTTTCTATGATTTGAACCTCTCCTGTGAGTCCAGTTTTAGATTACGATGCTTCACTTCAGTTTTACTGTATCACTTGGACCTTCTTATTGACGATGAAACACAGAAATTGCATCCGAATTTAATACAAAAGGCACAATGCCGACTTAAGTACAAGAGGACTGACACTCTAACTTTCTATGATTTGAACCTCACCTAACTTACTATGATTTGAATCTCTCCTTTGAGTCCAGTTTTAGATTCCGATCCGTCCCTTCAGGTTTACTGTATCCCTTGGACCTTCTTATTGACGATGAAACACACAAATTGCATCCAAATTTAATACAAAAGGCACAATGCCGACTTAAGTACAAGAGGACTGACACTCTAACTTTTTTTGATTTGAACCTCTCCTGAGATTCCAGTTTTAGATTCCGATGCTTCACTTCAGGTTTTCTGTATCCCTTGGACCTTCTTATTGACGATGAAACACAGAAATTGCATACGAATTTAATACAAAAGGCACAGTGCCGACTTAAGTACAAGAGGACTGACACTCTAACTTTCTATGATTTGAACCACTCCTGTGAGTCCAGTTTTAGATTCCGATGCTTCACTTCAGGTTTACTGTATCCCTTGGACCTTCTTATTGACGATGAAACACAGAAATTGCATCCGAATTTAATACAAAAGGCACAATGCCGACTTAAGTACAAGAGGACTGACACCCTAACTTTCTATGATTTAAACCTTTCCTGTGAGTCCAGTTTTAGATTCCGATGCTTCACTTCAGGTTTACTGTATCCCTTGGACCTTCTTATTGACGATGAAACACAGAAATTGCATCCGAATTCAATACAAAAGGCACAATGCCGACTTAAGTACAAGAGGACTGACACTCTAACTTTCTATGATATGAACCTCTCCTGTGAGTCCAGTTTTAGATTCCGATGCTTCACTTCAGGTTTACTGTATCCCTTGGACCTTCTTATTGACGATGAAACACAGAAATTGCATCCGAATTTAATACAAAAGGCACAATGCCGACTTAAGTACAAGAGGACTGACACCCTAACTTTCTATGATTTAAACCTTTCCTGTGAGTCCAGTTTTAGATTCCGATGCTTCACTTCAGGTTTACTGTATCCCTTGGACCTTCTTATTGACGATGAAACACAGAAATTGCATCCGAATTCAATACAAAAGGCACAATGCCGACTTAAGTACAAGAGGACTGACACTCTAACTTTCTATGATATGAACCTCTCCTGTGAGTCCAGTTTTAGATTCCGATGCTTCACTTCAGGTTTACTGTATCCCTTGGACCTTCTTATTGACGTTGAAACACAGAAATTGCACCCGAATTTAATACAAAAGGCACAATGCCTTTCTTAATTACAAGAGGACTGACACTCTAACTTTCTATGATATGATCCTCTCCTGTGAGTCCAGTTTTAGATTCCGAAGCTTCACTTCAGGTTTACTGTATCCCTTGGAGCTTCTTATTGACGATGAAACACAGAAATTGCATCCGAATTTAATACAAAAGGCACAATGCCGACTTAAGTACAAGAGGACTGACACTCTATCTTTCTATGATTAGAACCTCTCCTGTGAGTCCAGTTTTAGATTCCGTTGCTTCACTTCACATTTACTGTATACCTTGGACCTTCTTATTGACAATGAAAAACTGAAGTTGCATCCGAATTTATTACAATAGACACAATGCTGACTTAAGTACAAGAGGACTGACGCTCTAACTTTCTATGATTTGAACCACTCCTGTGAGTGCCGTGTTAGAATCCGATGCTTCACTTCAGGTTTACTGTATCCCTTGGACCTTCTTATTGACGATGATACACAGAAATTGCATCCGAATTCAATACAAAAGGCACAATGCCGACTTAAGTACAAGAGGACTGACACTCTAACTTTCTATGATATGAACCTCTCCTGTGAGTCCAGTTTTAGATTCCGATGCTTCACTTCAGGTTTACTGTATCCCTTGGACCTTCTTATTGACGATGAAACACAGAAATTGCATCCGAATTTAATACAAAAGGCACAATGCCGACTGAAGTACAAGAGGTCTAACACTCTAATTTTCTATGATTTTAACCTCACCTGTGAGTCAGGTTTTAGTTTCCGATGCTTCACTTCAGGTTTACTGAATCCCTTGGACCTTCTTATTGACAATGAAACACAGAAATTGCATACGAATTTAATACAAAAGGCACAGTGCCGACTTAAGTACGAGAGGACTGACGCTCTAACTTTCTATGATTTGAACCTCTCCTGTAAGTCCAGTTTTTGTTGCCGCGATTTCACTTCAGGTTTACTGTATCCCTTGGACCTTCTTATTGACGATGAAACACAGAAATTGCATCCGAATTTAATACAAAAGGCACAATGCCGACTTAAGTACAAGAGGACTGACACCCTAACTTTCTAAGATTTAAACCTTTCCTGTGAGTCCAGTTTTAGATTCCGATGCTTCACTTCAGGTTTACTGTATTCCTTGGACCTTCTTATTGACGATGATACACAGAAATTGCATCCGAATTCAATACAAAAGGCACAATGCCGACTTAAGTACAAGAGGACTGACACTCTAACTTTCTATGATATGAACCTCTCCTGTGAGTCCAGTTTTAGATTCCGATGCTTCACTTCAGGTTTACTGTATCCCTTGGACCTTCTTATTGACGATGAAACACAGAAATTGCATCCGAATTTAATACAAAAGGCACAATGCCGACTGAAGTACAAGAGGTCTAACACTCTAACTTTCTATGATTTTAACCTCACCTGTGAGTCCAGTGTTAGATTCCGATGCTTCACTTCAGGTCTACTGTATACCTTGGACCTTCTTAATGACGATGAAACACAGAAATTGCACCCGAATTTAATACAAAAGGCACAATGCCTTTCTTAAGTACAAGAGGACTGACGCTCTAACTTTCTATGATATGATCCTCTCCTGTGAGTCCAGTTTTAGATTCCGAAGCTTCACTTCTGGTTTACTGTATCCCTTGGACCTTCTTATTGACGATGAAACACAGAAATTGCATCCGAAATTAATACAAAAGGCACAATGCCGACTTAAGTACAAGAGTACTGACACTCTAACTTTCTATGATTTGAACCTCACCTAACTTTCTATGATTTGAATCTCTCCTGTGAGTCCAGTTTTAGATTCCGATCCTTCCCTTCAGGTTTACTGTATCCCTTGGACCTTCTTATTGACGATGAAACACAGAAATTGCATCCAAATTTAATACAAAAGGCACAATGCCGACTTACGTACAAGAGGACTGACACTCTAACTTTCTTTGATTTGAACCTCTCCTGTGATTCCAGTTTTAGATTCCGATGCTTCACTTCAGGTTTTCTGTATCCCTTGGACTTTCTTATTGACGATGAAACACAGAAATTGCATACGAATTTAATACAAAAGGCACAGTGCCGACTTAAGTACAAGAGGACTGACACTCTAACTTTCTTTGATTTGAACCTCTCCTGTGATTCCAGTTTTAGATTCCGATGCTTCACTTCAGGATTTCTGTATCCCTGGGACCTTCTTCTTGACGATGAAACACAGAAATTGCATCCGAATTTTATACAAAAATTCACAATGCCGACTTAAGTAGAAGAGGACTGACACTCTAACTTCCTATTATTTGAACCTCTCCTGTGAGTCCAGTTTTAGATTCCGATGCTTCACTTCATGTTTACTGTATCCCTTGGCCTTTCTTATTGACGATGAAACACAGAAATTGCATCCGAATTTAATACAAAAGGCACAATGCCGACCTAAGTACAAGAGGACTGACACTCTAACATTCTATGATTTGAACCTCTCCTGTGAGTCCAGTTTTTGTTGCCACGGTTTCACTTCAGGTTTACTGTATCCCTTGGACCTTCTTATTGACGATGAAACACAGAAATTGCATCCGAAATTAATACAAAAGGCACAATGCCGACTTAACTACAAGAGGACTGACACTCTAAGTTTCTATGATTTGAACCTCTCCTGTGAGTCAGGTTTTAGTTTCCGATGCTTCACTTCACGTTTACTGAATCCCTTTGACCTTCTTATTGACAATGAAACACAGAAATTGCATACGAATTTAATACAAAAAGCACAGTGCCGACTTAAGTACAAGAGGACTGACACTTTAAGTTTCTCTGATTTGAACCTCTCCTGTGAGTCCAGCTTTAGATTCCAATGCTTCACTTCAGGTTTACTGTATCCCTTGGACCTTCTTATGACGATGAAGCACAGAAATTGCATCCGATTTTAATACAAAAGGCACAATGCCGACTTAAGTAAAAGAGGACTGACACTCTAATTTTCTATGATTTGAACCTCTCCTGTGAGTCCAGTTTTAGATTCCAATGCTTCACTTCAGATTTACTGTATCTCTAGGACCTTCTTACTGCGATGAAACACAGAAGTTGCATCCGAATTTAATACAAAAGGCACAATGCTGACTAAAGTACAAGAGGACTGACACTCTAACTTTCTATGATTTGAACCACTCCTGTGAGTCCCGTGTTAGATTAAGATGCTTCACTTCAGGTTTACGGTATCCCTTGGACCTTCTTATAAACGATGAAACACAGATATTACATCTGAATTTAATACAAAAGGCACAATGCCGACCTAAGTACAAGAGGACTGACACTCTAACTTTCTATGATTTGAACCACTCCTGTGAGTCCCGTGTTAGATTCCGATGCTTCACTTCAGGTTTACTGTATCCCTTGGACCTTCTTATAAACGATGAAACACAGATATTACATCCGAATTTAATACAAAAGGCCCAATAACGACCTAAGTACAAGATCACTGACACTCTAACTTCCTATGATTTGAACCTCTCCTGTGAGTCCAGTTTTAGATTACGATGCTTCACTTCAGGTTTACTGTATCACTTGGACCTTCTTATTGACGATGAAACACAGAAATTGCATCCGAATTTAATACAAAAGGCACAATGCCGACTTAAGTACAAGAGGACTGACACTCTAACTTTCTATGATTTGAACCTCACCTAACTTACTATGATTTGAATCTCTCCTTTGAGTCCAGTTTTAGATTCCGATCCGTCCCTTCAGGTTTACTGTATCCCTTGGACCTTCTTATTGACGATGAAACACACAAATTGCATCCGAATTTAATACAAAAGGCACAATGCCGACTTAAGTACAAGAGGACTGACACCCTAACTTTCTATGATTTAAACCTTTCCTGTGAGTCCAGTTTTAGATTCCGATGCTTCACTTCAGGTTTACTGTATCCCTGGGACCTTCTTATTGACGATGATACACAGAAATTGCATCCGAATTCAATACAAAAGGCACAATGCCGACTTAAGTACAAGAGGACTGACACTCTAACTTTCTATGATATGAACCTCTCCTGTGAGTCCAGTTTTAGATTCCGATGCTTCACTTCAGGTTTACTGTATCCCTTGGACCTTCTTATTGACGATGAAACACAGAAATTGCATCCGAATTTAATACAAAGGGCACAATGCCGACTGAAGTACAAGAGGACTAACACTCTAACTTCCTGTGATTTTAACCTCACCTGTGAGTCCAGTTTTAGATTCCGATGCTTCACTTCAGGTTTACTGTATACCTTGGACCTTCTTATTGACGATGAAACACAGAAATTGCACCCGAATTTAATACAAAAGGCACAATGCCTTTCTTAATTACAAGAGGACTGACACTCTAACTTTCTATGATATGATCCTCTCCTGTGAGTCCAGTTTTAGATTCCGAAGCTTCACTTCAGGTTTACTGTATCCCTTGGAGCTTCTTATTGACGATGAAACACAGAAATTGCATCCGAATTTAATACAAAAGGCACAATGCCGACTTAAGTACAAGAGGACTGACACACTATCTTTCTATGATTTGAACCTCTCCTGTGAGTCCAGTTTTAGATTCCGTTGCTTCACTTCACATTTACTGTATACCTTGGACCTTCTTATTGACAATGAAAAACTGAAGTTGCATCCGAATTTATTACAATAGACACAATGCTGACTTAAGTACAAGAGGACTTACACTCTAACTTTCTATGATTTGAACCACTCCTGTGAGTGCCGTGTTAGATTCCGATGCTTCACTTCAGGTTTACTGTATCCCTTGGACCTTCTTATAAACGATGAAACACAGATATTACATCCGAATTTAATACAAAAGGCACAATAACGACCTAAGTACAAGAGGACTGACACTCTAACTTCCTATGATTTGAACCTCTCCTGTGAGTCCAGTTTTAGATTCCGATGCTTCACTTCAGGTTTACTGTATCACTTGGACCTTCTTATTGACGATGAAACACAGAAATTGCATCCGAATTTAATACAAAAGGCACAATGCCGACTTAAGTACAAGAGGACTGACACTCTAACTTTCTATGATTTGAACCTCTCCTGTAAGTCCAGTTTTTGTTGCCGCGATTTCACTTCAGGTTTACTGTATCCCTTGGACCATCTTATTGACGATGAAACACAGAAATTGCATTCGAAGTTAATACAAAAGGCACAATGCCAACATAAGTACAAGAGGACTGACATTCTACGTTTCTATGATTTGAACCTCTCCTGTGAGTCAGGTTTTAGTTTCCGATGCTTCACTTCAGCTTTACTGAATCCCTTGGACCTTCTTATTGACAATGAAACACAGAAATTGCATACGAATTTAATACAAAAGGCACAGTGCCGACTTAAGTACGAGAGGACTGACGCTCTAACTTTCTATGATTTGAACCACTCCTGTCAGTCCAGTTTTAGATTCCGATGCTTCACTTCAGGTTTACTGTATCCCTTGGACCTTCTTATTGACGATGAAACACAGAAATTGCATCCGAATTTAATACAAAAGGCACAATGCCGACTTAAGTACAAGAGGACTGACACCCTAACTTTCTAAGATTTAAACCTTTCCTGTGAGTCCAGTTTTAAATTCCGATGCTTCACTTCAGGTTTACTGTATCCCTTGGACCTTCTTATTGACGATGATACACAGAAATTGCATCCGAATTCAATACAAAAGGCACAATGCCGACTTAAGTACAAGAGGACTGACACTCTAACTTTCTATGATATGAACCTCTCCTGTGAGTCCAGTTTTAGATTCCGATGCTTCACTTCAGGTTTACTGTATCCCTTGGACCTTCTTATTGACGATGAAACACAGAAATTGCATCCGAATTTAATACAAAAGGCACAATGCCGACTGAAGTACAAGAGGTCTAACACTCTAACTTTCTATGATTTTAACCTCACCTGTGAGTCCAGTGTTAGATTCCGATGCTTCACTTCAGGTCTACTGTATACCTTGGACCTTCTTAATGACGATGAAACACAGAAATTGCATCCGAATTTAATACAAAAGGCACAATGCCGACTTAAGTACAAGAGTACTGACACTCTAACTTTCTATGATTTGAACCTCACCTAACTTTCTATGATTTGAATCTCTCCTGTGAGTCCAGTTTTAGATTCCGATCCTTCCCTTCAGGTTTACTGTATGCCTTGGACCTTCTTATTGACGATGAAACACAGAAATTGCATCCAAATTTAATACAAAAGGCACAATGCCGACTTACGTACAAGAGGACTGACACTCTAACTTTCTTTGATTTGAACCTCTCCTGTGATTCCAGTTTTAGATTCCGATGCTTCACTTCAGGTTTTCTGTATCCCTTGGACTTTCTTATTGACGATGAAACACAGAAATTGCATACGAATTTAATACAAAAGGCACAGTGCCGACTTAAGTACAAGAGGACTGACACTCTAACTTTCTTTGATTTGAACCTCTCCTGTGATTCCAGTTTTAGATTCCGATGCTTCACTTCAGGATTTCTGTATCCCTGGGACCTTCTTCTTGACGATGAAACACAGAAATTGCATCCGAATTTTATACAAAAATTCACAATGCCGACTTAAGTAGAAGAGGACTGACACTCTAACTTCCTATTATTTGAACCTCTCCTGTGAGTCCAGTTTTAGATTCCGATGCTTCACTTCATGTTTACTGTATCCCTTGGCCTTTCTTATTGACGATGAAACACAGAAATTGCATCCGAATTTAATACAAAAGGCACAATGCCGACTTAAGTACAAGTGGACTGACACTCTAACTTTCTATGATTTGAACCTCTTCTGTAATTCCAGTTTTAGATTCCGATGCTTCACTTCAGGTCTTCTGTATCCCTGCGGCCTTCTTATTGACGATGAAACACAGAAATTGCATCCGAATTTAATACAAAAGGCACAATGCCGACTTAAGTACAAGAGGACTGACACTGTAACTTCCTATTATTTGAACCTCTCCTGTGAGTCCAGTTTTAGATTCCGATGCTTCACTTCAGGTTTACTGTATCGCTTGGACCTTCTTATTGACGATGAAACACAGAAATTGCATCCGAATTTAATACAAAATGCACAATGCCGACTTAAGTACAAGAGGACCGACACTCTAACTTTCTATGATTTGAACCTCACCTGTGAGTCCAGTTTTAGATTCCGATGCCTCACTTCAGGTTTACTGTATCCCTTGGACCTTCTTATTGACGATGAAATACAGAAATTGCATCCGAAATTAAT
Source organism: Schistocerca americana (assembly GCF_021461395.2). Lineage (NCBI taxonomy): Eukaryota > Metazoa > Arthropoda > Insecta > Orthoptera > Acrididae > Schistocerca > Schistocerca americana. The sequence continues at coordinate 286,148 of NW_025725523.1, read as the reverse complement.
ACAAAAGGCACAATGCCGACTTAAGTACAAGAGGATAGACACTCTAACTTTCTTTGATTTGAAGCTCTCCTGTGATTCCAGTTTTAGATTCCGATGCTTCACTTCAGATTTTCTGTATCCCTTGGACCTTCTTATTGACGATGAAACACAGAAATTGCATCCGAAATTAATACAAAAGGCACAATGGCGACTTAAGTAAAAGAGGACTGACACTCTAAGTTTCTATGATTTGAACCTCACCTGTGAGTCCAGTTTTACATTTCGCTGCTTCACTTCAGGTTTACTGAATCCCTTGGAGCTTCGTATTGACGATGAAACACAGAAATTGCATCCGAATGTAATACAAAATGCACAATGCCGACTTAAGTTTAAGGTGACTGACACTCTAACTTTCTTTGATTTGAACCTCTCCTGTGAGTCCAGTTTTAGATTCCGATGCTTCACTTCAGCTTTACTGTCTCCCTTGGACCTTCTTATTGACGATGAAACACAGAAATTGGATCCGAATTTAATACAAAATGCACAATGCCGACTTAAGTTCAAGTGGCCTGACACTCTAACTTTCTTTGATTTGAACCTCTTCTGTAATTCCAGTTTTAATTTCCGATGCTTCACTTCAGGTTTTCTGTATCCCTGGGGCCTTCTTATTGACGGTGAAACACAGAAATTGCATCCGAATTTAATACAAAAGGTACAATGCCGACTTAAGTACAAGAGGACTGACACTCTAACTTTCTATGATTTGAACCACTCCTGTGAGTCCAGTTTTAGATTCCGAAGCTTCACTTCAGGTTTACTGTATCCCTTGGACCTCCTTATTGACTATGAAACACAGAAATTGCATCCGAATTTTTATACAAAATGCACAATGCCGACTTAAGTACAAGAGGACCGACACTCTAACTTTCTATGATTTGAACCTCACCTGTGAGTCCAGTTTTAGATTCCGATGCCTCACTTCAGGTTTACTGTATCCCTTGGACCTTCTTATTGACGATGAAACACAGAAATTGCATCCGAAATTAATACAAAAGGCACAATTCGGACTTAAGTACAAGAGGATAGACACTCTAACTTTCTATGATTTGAACCACTCTTGTGAGGCCAGTTTTAGATTCCGATTCTTCACTTCAGGTTTACTGTATCCCTTGGACCTTCTTATTGACGATGAAACTCAGAAATTGCATCCAAATTTAATACAAAAGGCACAATGCCGACTTAAGTACAAGAGGACATACTTTCTAACTTCCTATGATTTGAACCTCTCCTGCTAGTCCAGTTTTAGATTCCGATGCTTCACTTCAGGTTTACTGTATCCCTTGGAGCTTCTTATTGACGATGAAACACAGTAATTGCATCCGAATTTAATACAAAAGGCACAAAGCCCGCATAAGTACAAGAGGACTGACACTGAATCTTTCTATTATTTGAACCTCTCCTGTGAGTCCAGTTTTAGATTCCGATGCTTCACTTCAGGTTTACTGTATCCCTTGGACCTTCTTATTGACGATGAAACACAGAAATTGTATCCGAATTTAATACAAAAGGCACAATGCCGACTTAAGTACAAGAGGACTGACACTCTAACTTTCTATGATATGATCCTCTCCTGTGAGTCCAGTATTAGATTCCGAAGCTTCACTTCAGGTTTACTGTATCCCTTGGACCTTCTTATTGACGATGAAACACAGAAATTGCATCCGAATTTAATACAAAAGGCACAATGCCGACTTAAGTACAAGAGGACTGACACTCTTACTTTCTTTGATTTGAACCACTCCAGTGAGTCCAGTTTTAGATCCCGATGCTTCACTTCAGGTTTACTGTATCCCTTGGACTTTCTTATTGACGATGAAACACAGAAATTGCATCCGAATTTAATACAAAATGCACAATGCCGACTTAAGTACAAGAGGACTGACACTCAAACTTTCTATGAGTTGAACCTCACCTGTGAGTCGAGTTTTAGATTTCGATGCTTCACTTCAGGTTTACTGAATCCCTTGGACCTTCGTATTGACGATGAAACACAGAAATTGCATCCGAATTTAACACAAAAGGCACAATGCCGACTTAAGTACAAGAGGACTGACACTCTATCTTTCAATGATTTGAACCTCTCCTGTGAGTCCAGTTTTAGATTCCGTTGCTTCACTTCACATTTACTGTATCCCTTGGACCTTCTTATTGGCGATGAAAAACAGAAGTTGCATCCGAATTTATTACAAAAGGCACAATGCTGACTTAAGTACAAGAGGACTGACACTCTAACTTGCTATGATTTGAACCACTCCTGTGAGTCCCGTGTTAAATTCCGATGCTTCACTTCAGGTTTACTGTATCCCTTGGACCTTCTTATAATCGATGAAACACAGATATTACATCCGAATTTAATACAAAAGGCACAATAACGACCTAAGTACAAGAGGACTGACACTCTAACTTTCTATGATTTGAACCTCTCCTGTGAGTCCAGTTTTGGATTCCGATGCTTCACTTCAGGTTTACTGTATCACTTGGACCTTCTTATTGACGATGAAACACAGCAATTGCATCCGAATTTAATACAAAAGGCACAATGCCGACTTAAGTACAAGAGGACTGACACTCTAACTTTCTATGATTTGAACCTCTCCTGTGAGTCCAGTTTTTGTTGCCGCGATTTCACTTCAGGTTTACTGTATCCCTTGGACCTTCTTATTGACGATGAAACACAGAAATTGCATCCGAAATTTATACAAAAGGCACAATGCCGACTTAAGTACAAGAGGACTGACATTCTACGTCTCTATGATTTGAACCTCTCCTGTGAGTCAGGTTTTAGTTTCCGATGCTTCACTTCAGGTTTACTGAATCCCTTGGACCTTCTTATTGACAATGAAACACAGAAATTGCATAAGAATTTAATACAAAAGGCACAGTGCCGACTTAAGTACAAGAGGACTGACACTCTAACTTTCTATGATTTGAACCACTCCTGTGAGTCCAGTTTTAGATTCCGAAGCTTCACTTCAGGTTTACTGTATCCCTTGGACCTTCTTATTGACGATGAAACACAGAAATTGCATCCGAATTTAATACAAAAGGCACAATGCCGACTTAAGTACAAGAGGACTGACACCCTAATTTTCTACGATTTAAACCTTTCCTGTGAGTCCAGATTTAGATTCCGATGCTTCACTTCAGGTTTACTGTATCCCTTGGACCTTCTTATTAACAATGATACACAGAAATTGCATCCGAATTCAATACAAAAGGCACAATGCCGACTTAAGTACAAGAGGACTGACACTCTAATTTTCTATGATTTTAACCTCACCTGTGAGTCCAGTTGTAGATTCCGATGCTTCACTTCAGGTTTACTGTATACCTTGGACCTTCTTATTGACGATGAGACACAGAAATTGCACCCGAATTTAATACAAAATGCACAATGCCTTTCTTAAGTACAAGAGGACTGACACTCTAACTTACTATGATATGATCCTCTCCTGTGAGTCCAGTTTTAGATTCCGAAGCTTCACTTCAGGTTTACTGTATCGCTTGGACCTTCTTATTGACGATGAAACACAGAAATTGCATCCGAATTTAATACAAAAGGCACAATGCCGACTTAAGTACAAGAGGACTGACACTCAAACTTTCTATGATTTGAACCTCACCTAACTTTCTATGATTTGAATCTCTCCTGTGAGTCCAGTTTTAGATTCCGATCCTTCCTTTCAGGTTTACTGTATCCCTTGGACCTTCTTATTGACGATGAAACACAGAAATTGCATCCGAATTTAATACAAGAGGCACAATGCCGACTTAAGTAAAAAAGGACTGACACTCTAACTTTCTATGATTTGAACCTCACCTTTGAGTCCAGTTTTAGGTTTCGATGCTTCACTTCAGGTTTACTGAATCCCTTGGACCTTCGTGTTGACGATGAAACACCGAAATTGCATCCGAATTTAGTACAAAATGCACAATGCCGCCTTAAGTTTAAGATGACTGACACTCGAACTTTCTATGATTTGAACCACTCGTGTGAGTCCAGTTTTAGATTCCGATGCTTCACTTCAGTTTTACTGTATCCCTTGGACCTTCTTATTGACGATGAAACACAGAAATTGCATTCGAATTTAATACAAAAGGCACAATAACGACCTAAGTACAAGAGGACTGACACTCTAACTTTCTATGATTTGAACCTCTCCTGTGAGTCCAGTTTTCGATTCCGATGCTTCACTTCAGGTTTACTGTATCACTTGGACCTTCCTATTGACGATGAAACACAGAAATTGCATCCGAATTTAATACAAAAGGCACAATTCCGACTTAAGTACAAGAGGACTGACACTCTAACTTTCTATGATTTGAACGTCTCCTGTGAGTCCAGTTTTCGATTCCGATGCTTCACTTCAGGTTTACTGTATCACTTGGACCTTCCTATTGACGATGAAACACAGAAATTGCATCCGAATTTAATACAAAAGGCACAATTCCGACTTAAGTACAAGAGGACTGACACTTTAACTTTCTATGATTTGAACGTCTCCTGTGAGTCCAGTTTTTGTTGCCGCGATTTCACTTCAGGTTTACTATATCCCTTGGACCTTCTTATTGACGATGACACAGAGAAATTGCATCCGAAATTAATACAAAAGGCACAATGCCGACTTAAGTACAAGAGGACTGACATTCTACGTTTCTATGATTTGAACCTCTCCTGTGAGTCAGGTTTTAGTTTCCGATGCTTCACTTCTGGTTTACTGAATCCCTTGGACCTTCTTATTGACAATGAAACACAGAAATTGCATACGAATTTAATACAAAAGGCAAAGTGCCGACTTAAGTACAAGAGGACTGACACTCTAACTTTCTATCATTTGAACCACTCCTGTGAGTCCAGTTTTAGATTCCAAAGCTTCACTTCAGGTTCACTGTATCCCTCGGACCTTCTAATTGACGATGAAACACAGAAATTGCATCCGAATTTAATACAAAAGGCACTTAGCCGACTTAAGTACAAGAGGACTGACACTCTAACTTTCTATGATTTGAACCTCACCTAACTTTCTATGATTTGAATCTCTCCTGTGAGTCTAGTTTTACATTCCGATCCTTCCCTTCAGGTTTACTGTACCCCTTGGACCTTCTTATTGACGATGAAACACAGAAATTGCATCCGAATTTAATACAAAAGGCACAATGCCGTCTTAAGTACAAGAGGACTGACACTCTAATTTTCTTTGATTTGAACCTCTCCTGTGATTCCAGTTTTAGATTCCGATGCTTCACTTCAGGTTTTCTGTATCCCTGGGACCTTCTTCTTGACGATGAAACACAGAAATTGCATCCGAATTTTATACAAAAAGGCACAATGCCGACTTAAGTACAAGAGGACTGACACTCTAACTTTCTATGATTTGAACGTCTCCTGTGAGTCCAGTTTTTGTTGCCGCGATTTCACTTCAGGTTTACTGTATCCCTTGGACCTTCTTATTGACGATGAAACACAGTAATTGCATCCGAAATTAATACAAAAGGCACAATGCCGACTTAAGTACAAGAGGACTGACATTCTACGTTTCTATGATTTAAACCTCTCCTGTGAGTCAGGTTTTAGTTTCCGGTGCTTTATTTCAGGTTTACTGAATCCCTTGCACCTTCTTATTGACAATGAAACACAGAAATTGCATACGAATTTAATACAAAAGGGACAGTGCCGACTTAAGTACAAGAGGACTGACACTCTAACTTTCTATGATTTGAACCACTCCTGTGAGTCCAGTTTTAGATTCCGATGCTTCACTTCAGGTTTACTGTATCCCTTGGACCTTCTTATTGACGATGAAACACAAAAATTGCATCCGAATTTAATACAAAAGGCACAATGCCGACTTAAGCACAAGACGACTGACACCCTAACTTTCTATGATTAAAACCTTTCCTGTGAGTCCAGTTTTAGATTCCGATGCTTCATTTCAGGTTTACTGTATCCCTTGGACCTTCTTATTCACGATGATACACAGAAATTGCATCCGAATTCAATACAAAAGGCATAATGCCGACTTAAGTACAAGAGCACTGACACTCTAACTTTCTTTGATTTGAACCTCTTCTGTAATTCCAGTTTTAATTTCCGATGCTTCACTTCAGGTTTTCTGTATCCCTGGGGCCTTCTTATTGACGGTGAAACACAGAAATTGCATCCGAATTTAATACAAAAGGTACAATGCCGACTTAAGTACAAGAGGACTGACACTCTAACTTTCTATGATTTGAACCACTCCTGTGAGTCCAGTTTTAGATTCCGAAGCTTCACTTCAGGTTTACTGTATCCCTTGGACCTTCTTATTGACTATGAAACACAGAAATTGCATCCGAATTTTTATACAAAATGCACAATGCCGACTTAAGTACAAGAGGACCGACACTCTAACTTTCTATGATTTGAACCTCACCTGTGAGTCCAGTTTTAGATTCTGATGCCTCACTTCAGGTTTACTGTATCCCTTGGACCTTCTTATTGACGATGAAACACAGAAATTGCATCCGAAATTAATACAAAAGGCACAATTCGGACTTAAGTACAAGAGGATAGACACTCTAACTTTCTATGATTTGAACCACTCTTGTGAGGCCAGTTTTAGATTCCGATTCTTCACTTCAGGTTTACTGTATCCCTTGGACCTTCTTATTGACGATGAAACTCAGAAATTGCATCCAAATTTAATACAAAAGGCACAATGCCGACTTAAGTACAAGAGGACAGACTTTCTAACTTCCTATGATTTGAACCTCTCCTGCTAGTCCAGTTTTAGATTCCGATGCTTCACTTCAGGTTTACTGTATCCCTTGGAGCTTCTTATTGACGATGAAACACAGTAATTGCATCCGAATTTAATACAAAAGGCACAAAGCCCGCATAAGTACAAGAGGACTGACACTGAATCTTTCTATTATTTGAACCTCTCCTGTGAGTCCAGTTTTAGATTCCGATGCTTCACTTCAAGTTTACTGTATCCCTTGGACCTTCTTATTGACGATGAAACACAGAAATTGCATCCGAAATTAATAGAAAATGCACAATGTCGACTGAAGTACAAGAGGACCGACACTCTATCTTTCTATGATTTGAACCTCACCTGTGAGTCCAGTTTTAGATTCCGATGCTTCACTTCAGGTTTACTGAATCCCTTGGACCTTCTTATTGACGATGAAACACAGAAATTGTATCCGAATTTAATACAAAAGGCACAATGCCGACTTAAGTACAAGAGGACTGACACTCTTACTTTCTTTGATTTGAACCACTCCAGTGAGTCCAGTTTTAGATCCCGATGCTTCACTTCAGGTTTACTGTATCCCTTGGACTTTCTTATTGACGATGAAACACAGAAATTGCATCCGAATTTAATACAAAATGCACAATGCCGACTTAAGTACAAGAGGACTGACACTCAAACTTTCTATGAGTTGAACCTCACCTGTGAGTCGAGTTTTAGATTTCGATGCTTCACTTCAGGTTTACTGAATCCCTTGGACCTTCGTATTGACGATGAAACACAGAAATTGCATCCGAATTTAACACAAAAGGCACAATGCCGACTTAAGTACAAGAGGACTGACACTCTATCTTTCAATGATTTGAACCTCTCCTGTGAGTCCAGTTTTAGATTCCGTTGCTTCACTTCACATTTACTGTATCCCTTGGACCTTCTTATTGGCGATGAAAAACAGAAGTTGCATCCGAATTTATTACAAAAGGCACAATGCTGACTTAAGTACAAGAGGACTGACACTCTAACTTGCTATGATTTGAACCACTCCTGTGAGTCCCGTGTTAAATTCCGATGCTTCACTTCAGGTTTACTGTATCCCTTGGACCTTCTTATAAACGATGAAACACAGATATTACATCCGAATTTAATACAAAAGGCACAATAACGACCTAAGTACAAGAGGACTGACACTCTAACTTTCTATGATTTGAACCTCTCCTGTGAGTCCAGTTTTGGATTCCGATGCTTCACTTCAGGTTTACTGTATCACTTGGACCTTCTTATTGACGATGAAACACAGCAATTGCATCCGAATTTAATACAAAAGGCACAATGCCGACTTAAGTACAAGAGGACTGACACTCTAACTTTCTATGATTTGAACCTCTCCTGTGAGTCCAGTTTTTGTTGCCGCGATTTCACTTCAGGTTTACTGTATCCCTTGGACCTTCTTATTGACGATGAAACACAGAAATTGCATCCGAAATTTATACAAAAGGCACAATGCCGACTTAAGTACAAGAGGACTGACATTCTACGTCTCTATGATTTGAACCTCTCCTGTGAGTCAGGTTTTAGTTTCCGATGCTTCACTTCAGGTTTACTGAATCCCTTGGACCTTCTTATTGACAATGAAACACAGAAATTGCATACGAATTTAATACAAAAGGCACAGTGCCGACTTAAGTACAAGAGGACTGACACTCTAACTTTCTATGATTTGAACCACTCCTGTGAGTCCAGTTTTAGATTCCGAAGCTTCACTTCAGGTTTACTGTATCCCTTGGACCTTCTTATTGACGATGAAACACAGAAATTGCATCCGAATTTAATACAAAAGGCACAATGCCGACTTAAGTACAATAGGACTGACACCCTAATTTTCTACGATTTAAACCTTTCCTGTGAGTCCAGATTTAGATTCCGATGCTTCACTTCAGGTTTACTGTATCCCTTGGACCTTCTTATTAACAATGATACACAGAAATTGCATCCGAATTCAATACAAAAGGCACAATGCCGACTTAAGTACAAGAGGACTGACACTCTAATTTTCTATGATTTTAACCTCACCTGTGAGTCCAGTTGTAGATTCCGATGCTTCACTTCAGGTTTTCTGTATGCCTTGGACCTTCTCATTGACGATGAAACACAGAAATTGCACCCGAATTTAATACAAAATGCACAATGCCTTTCTTAAGTACAAGAGGACTGACACTCTAACTTACTATGATATGATCCTCTCCTGTGAGTCCAGTTTTAGATTCCGAAGCTTCACTTCAGGTTTACTGTATCGCTTGGACCTTCCTATTGACGATGAAACACAGAAATTGCATCCGAATTTAATACAAAAGGCACAATGCCGACTTAAGTACAAGAGGACTGACACTCAAACTTTCTATGATTTGAACCTCACCTAACTTTCTATGATTTGAATCTCTCCTGTGAGTCCAGTTTTAGATTCCGATCCTTCCTTTCAGGTTTACTGTATCCCTTGGACCTTCTTATTGACGATGAAACACAGAAATTGCATCCAAATTTGATACAAAAGGCACAATGCCGACTTAAGTACAAGAGGACTGACACTCAAACTTTCTATGATTTGAACCTCACCTAACTTTCTATGATTTGAATCTCTCCTGTGAGTCCAGTTTTAGATTCCGATCCTTCCTTTCAGGTTTACTGTATCCCTTGGACCTTCTTATTGACGATGAAACACAGAAATTGCATCCGAATTTAATACAAGAGGCACAATGCCGACTTAAGTAAAAAAGGACTGACACTCTAACTTTCTATGATTTGAACCTCACCTTTGAGTCCAGTTTTAGGTTTCGATGCTTCACTTCAGGTTTACTGAATCCCTTGGACCTTCGTGTTGACGATGAAACACCGAAATTGCATCCGAATTTAATACAAAATGCACAATGCCGCCTTAAGTTTAAGATGACTGACACTCGAACTTTCTATGATTTGAACCACTCGTGTGAGTCCAGTTTTAGATTCCGATGCTTCACTTCAGTTTTACTGTATCCCTTGGACCTTCTTATTGACGATGAAACACAGAAATTGCATTCGAATTTAATACAAAAGGCACAATTCCGACTTAAGTACAAGAGGACTGACACTCTAACTTTCTATGATTTGAACGTCTCCTGTGAGTCCAGTTTTCGATTCCGATGCTTCACTTCAGGTTTACTGTATCACTTGGACCTTCCTATTGACGATGAAACACAGAAATTGCATCCGAATTTAATACAAAAGGCACAATTCCGACTTAAGTACAAGAGGACTGACACTTTAACTTTCTATGATTTGAACGTCTCCTGTGAGTCCAGTTTTTGTTGCCGCGATTTCACTTCAGGTTTACTATATCCCTTGGACCTTCTTATTGACGATGACACAGAGAAATTGCATCCGAAATTAATACAAAAGGCACAATGCCGACTTAAGTACAAGAGGACTGACATTCTACGTTTCTATGATTTGAACCTGTCCTGTGAGTCAGGTTTTAGTTTCCGATGCTTCACTTCTGGTTTACTGAATCCCTTGGACCTTCTTATTGACAATGAAACACAGAAATTGCATACGAATTTAATACAAAAGGCAAAGTGCCGACTTAAGTACAAGAGGACTGACACTCTAACTTTCTATGATTTGAACCACTCCTGTGAGTCCAGTTTTAGATTCCGAAGCTTCACTTCAGGTTCACTGTATCCCTCGGACCTTCTAATTGACGATGAAACACAGAAATTGCATCCGAATTTAATACAAAAGGCACTTAGCCGACTTAAGTACAAGAGGACTGACACTCTAACTTTCTATGATTTGAACCTCACCTAACTTTCTATGATTTGAATCTCTCCTGTGAGTCTAGTTTTACATTCCGATCCTTCCCTTCAGGTTTACTGTACCCCTTGGACCTTCTTATTGACGATGAAACACAGAAATTGCATCCGAATTTAATACAAAAGGCACAATGCCGTCTTAAGTACAAGAGGACTGACACTTTAATTTTCTTTGATTTGAACCTCTCCTGTGATTCCAGTTTTAGATTCCGATTCTTCACTTCAGGTTTTCTGTATCCCTGGGACCTTCTTCTTGACGATGAAACACAGAAATTGCATCCGAATTTTATACAAAAAGGCACAATGCCGACTTAAGTACAAGAGGACTGACACTCTAACTTTCTATGATTTGAACGTCTCCTGTGAGTCCAGTTTTTGTTGCCGCGATTTCACTTCAGGTTTACTGAATCCCTTGCACCTTCTTATTGACAATGAAACACAGAAATTGCATACGAATTTAATACAAATGGGACAGTGCCGACTTAAGTACAAGAGGACTGACACTCTAACTTTCTATGATTTGAACCACTCCTGTGAGTCCAGTTTTAGATTCCGATGCTTCACTTCAGGTTTACTGTATCCCTTGGACCTTCTTATTGACGATGAAACACAAAAATTGCATCCGAATTTAATACAAAAGGCACAATGCCGACTTAAGCACAAGACGACTGACACCCTAACTTTCTATGATTAAAACCTTTCCTGTGAGTCCAGTTTTAGATTCCGATGCTTCATTTCAGGTTTACTGTATCCCTTGGACCTTCTTATTCACGATGATACACAGAAATTGCATCCGAATTCAATACAAAAGGCATAATGCCGACTTAAGTACAAGAGCACTGACACTCTAACTTTCTATGATATGAACCTCTCCTGTGAGTCCAGTTTTAGATTCCGATGCTTCACTTCAGTTTTACTGTATCCCTTGGACCTTCCTATTGACGATGAAACACAGAAATTGCATCCGAATTTAATACAAAAGGCACAATGCCGACTGAAGTACAAGAGGACTAACACTCTAACTTTCTATGATTTTAACCTCACCTGTGAGTCCAGTTGTAGATTCCGATACTTCACTTCAGGTTTACTGTATACCTTGTACCTTCTTATTGACGATGAAACACAGTAATTGCACCCGAATTTAATACAAAAGGCACAATGCCGACTTAAGTAGAAGAGGACTGACACTCTAACTTTCTATGATATGATCCTCTCCTGTGAGTCCAGTTTTAGATTCCGAAGCTTCACTTCAGGCTTACTGTATCCCTTGGACCTTTTTATTGACGATGAAACACAGAAAGTGCATCCGAATTTAATACAAAAGGCACAATGCCGACTTAAGTACAAGTGGACTGGCTCTCTAACTTTCTATGATTTGAACCTCACCTAACTTTCTATGATTTGAATCTCTCCTGTGAGTCCAGTTTTAGATTCCGATCCTTCCCTTCAGGTTTACTGTATCCCTTGGACCTTCTTATTGACGATGAAACACAGAAATTGCATCCAAATTTAATACAAAAGGCACAATGACGACTTAACTACAAGAGGACTGACACTCTAACATTCTTTGATTTGAACCTCTCCTGTGATTCCAGTTTTAGATTCCGATGCTTCACTTCAGGTTTTCTGTATCCCTTGGACCTTCTTATTGACGATGAAACACAGAAATTGCATCCGAATTTAATACAAAAGGCACAATAACGACCTAAGTACAAGAGGACTGACACTCTAACTTTCTATTATTTGAACCTCTCCTGTGAGTCCAGTTTTCGATTCCGATGCTTCACTTCAGGTTTACTGTATCACTTGGACCTTCTTATTGACGATGAAACACAGAAATTGCATCCGAATTTAATACAAAAGGCACAATGCCGACTGAAGTACAAGAGGACTAACACTCTAACTTTCTATGATTTTAACCTCACCTGTGAGTCCAGTTGTAGATTCCGATACTTCACTTCAGGTTTAGTGTATACCTTGGATCTTCTTATTGACGATGAAACACAGAAATTGCATCCCAATTTAATACAAAAGGCACAATGCCGACTTAAGCAGAAGAGGACTGACACTCTAACTTTCTATGATATGATCCTCTCCTGTGAGTCCAGTTTTAGATTCCGAAGCTTCACTTCAGGTTTACTGTATCCCTTGGACCTTCTTATTGACGATGAAACACAGAAATTGCACCCGAATTTAATACAAAAGGCACAATGCCTTTCTTAATTACAAGAGGACTGACACTCTAACTTTCTATGATATGATCCTATCCTGTGAGTCCAGTTTTAGATTCCGAAGCTTCACTTCATGTTTACTGTATCCCTTGGAGCTTCTTATTGACGATGAAACACAGAAATTGCATCCGAATTTAATACAAAAGGCACAATGCCGACTTAAGTACAAGAGGACTGACACTCTATCTTTCTATGATTTGAACCTCTCCTGTGAGTCCAGTTTTAGATTCCGTTGCTTCACTTCACATTTACTGTATACCTTGGACCTTCTTATTGACAATGAAAAACTGAAGTTGCATCCGAATTTATTACAAAAGACACAATGCTGACTTAAGTACAAGAGGACTGACACTCTAACTTTCTATGATTTGAACCACTCCTGTGAGTCCCGTGTTAGATTCCGATGCTTCACTTCAGGTTTACTGTATCCCTTGGACCTTCTTATAAACGATGAAACACAGATATTACATCCGAATTTAATACAACAGGCACAATAACGACCTAAGTACAAGAGGACTGACACTCTAACTTTCTATGATTTGAACCTCTCCTGTGAGTCCAGTTTTAGATTCCGATGCTTCACTTCAGGTGTACTGTATCACTTGGACCTTCTTATTGACGATGAAACACGGAAATTGCATCCGAATTTAATACAAAAGGCACAATGCCGACTTAAGTACAAGAGGACTGACACTCTAACTTTCTATGATTTGAACCTCTCCTGTAAGTCCAGTTTTTGTTGCCGCGATTTCACTTCAGGTTTACTGTATCCCTTGGACCTTCTTATTGACGATGAAACACAGAAATTGCATTCGAACTTAATACAAAAGGCACAATGCCAACATAAGTACAAGAGGACTGACATTCTACGTTTCTATGATTTGAACCTCTCCTGTGAGTCAGGTTTTAGTTTCCGATGCTTCACTTCAGGTTTACGGAATCCCTTGGACCTTCTTATTGACAATGAAACACAGAAATTGCATACGAATTTAATACAAAAGGCACAGTGCCGACTTAAGTACAAGAGGACTGACGCTCTAACTTTCTATGATTTGAACCACTCCTGTGAGTCCAGTTTTAGATTCCGATGCTTCACTTCAGGTTTACTGTATCCCTTGGACCTTCTTATTGACGATGAAACACAGAAATTGCATCCGAATTTAATACAAAAGGCACAATGCCGACTTAAGTACAAGAGGACTGACACCCTAACTTTCTCAGATTTAAACCTTTCCTGTGAGTCCAGTTTTAGATTCCGATGCTTCACTTCAGGTATACTGTATCCCTTGGACCTTCTTATTGACGATGATACACAGAAATTGCATCCGAATTCAATACAAAAGGCACAATGCCGACTTAAGTACAAGAGGACTGACACTCTAACTTTCTATGATATGAACCTCTCCTGTGAGTCCAGTTTTAGATTCCGATGCTTCACTTCAGGTTTACTGTATCCCTTGGACCTTCTTATTGACGATGAAACACAGAAATTGCATCCGAATTTAATACAAAAGGCACAATGCCGACTGAAGTACAAGAGGTCTAACACTCTAACTTTCTATGATTTTAACCTCACCTGTGAGTCCAGTGTTAGATTCCGATGCTTCACTTCAGGTTTACTGTATACCTTGGACTTTCTTAATGACGATGAAACACAGAAATTGCACCCGAATTTAATACAAAAGGCACAATGCCTTTCTTAAGTACAAGAGGACTGACACTCTAACTTTCTATGATATGATCCTCTCCTGTGAGTCCAGTTTTAGATTCCGAAGCTTCACTTCAGGTTTACTGTATCCCTTGGACCTTCTTATTGACGATGAAACACAGAAATTGCATCCGAATTTAATACAAAAGGCACAATGCCGACTTAAGTACAAGAGTACTGACACTCTAAATTTCTATGATTTGAACCTCACCTAACTTTCTATGATTTGAATCTCTCCTGTGAGTCCAGTTTTAGATTCCGATCCTTCCCTTCAGGTTTACTGTATCCCTTGGACCTTCTTATTGACGATGAAATACAGAAATTGCATCCAAATTTAATACAAAAGGCACAATGCCGACTTACGTACAAGAGGACTGACACTCTAACTTTCTTTGATTTGAACCTCTCCTGTGATTCCAGTTTTAGATTCCGATGCTTCACTTCAGGTTTTCTGTATCCCTTGGACTTTCTTATTGACGATGAAACACAGAAATTGCATACGAATTTAATACAAAAGGCACAGTGCCGACTTAAGTACAAGAGGACTGACACTCTAACTTTCTACGATTTGAACCACTCCTGTGAGTCCAGTTTTAGATTCCGATGCTTCACTTCAGGTTTTCTGTATCCCTGGGACCTTCTTCTCGACGATGAAACACAGAAATTGCATCCGAATTTTATACAAAAAGGCACAATGCCGACTTAAGTACAAGAGGACTGACACTCTAACTTCCTATTATTTGAACCTCTCCTGTGAGTCCAGTTTTAGATTCCGATGCTTCACTTCATGTTTACTGTATCCCTTGGACTTTCTTATTGACGATGAAACACAGAAATTGCATCCGAATTTAATACAAAAGGCACAATGCCGACTTAAGTACAAGTGGACTGACACTCTAACTTTCTATGATTTGAACCTCTTCTGTAATTCCAGTTTTAGATTCCGATGCTTCACTTCAGGTTTTCTGTATCCCTGCGGCCTTCTTATTGACGATGAAACACAGAAATTGCATCCGAATTTAATACAAAAGACACAATGCCGACTTAAGTACAAGAGGACTGACACTCTAACTTCCTATTATTTGAACCTCTCCTGTGAGTCCAGTTTTAGTTTCCGATGCTTCACTTCAGGTTTACTGTATCGCTTGGACCTTCTTATTGACGATGAAACACAGAAATTGCATCCGAATTTAATACAAAATGCACAATGCCGACTTAAGTACAAGAGGACCGACACTCTAACTTTCTATGATTTGAACCTCACCTGTGAGTCCAGTTTTAGATTCCGATGCCTCACTTCAGGTTTACTGTATCCCTTGGACCATCTTATTGACGATGAAATACAGAAATTGAATCCGAAATTAATACAAAAGGCACAATGCCGACTTAAGTACAAGAGGATAGACACTCTAACTATCTTTGATTTGAAACTCTCCTGTGATTCCAGTTTTAGATTCCGATGCTTCACTTCAGATTTTCTGTATCCCTTGGACCTTCTTATTGACGATGAAACACAGAAATTGCATCCGAAATTAATACAAAAGGCACAATGGCGACTTAAGTAAAAGAGGACTGACACTCTAACTTTCTATGATTTGAACCTCACCTGTGAGTCCAGTTTTACATTTCGATGCTTCACTTCAGGTTTACTGAATCCCTTGGAGCTTCGTATTGACGATGAAACACAGAAATTGCATCCGAATGTAATACAAAATGCACAATGCCGACTTAAGTTTAAGATGACTGACACTCTAACTTTCTTTGAATTGAACCTCCCTGTGAGTCCAGTTTTAGATTCCGATGCTTCACTTCAGCTTTACTGTATCCCTTGGACCTTCTTATTGACGATGAAACACAGAAATTGGATCCGAATTTAATAGAAAATGCACAATGTCGACCTAAGTACAAGAGGACCGACACTCTATCTTTCTATGATTTGAACCTCACCTGTGAGTCCAGTTTTAGATTCCGATGCTTCACTTCAGGTTTACTGAATCCCTTGGACCTTCTTATTGACGATGAAACACAGAAATTGCATCCGAATTTAATACAAAAGGCACAATGCCGACTTAAGTACAAGAGGACTGACACTCTAACTTTCTATGATATGATCCTCTCCTGTGAGTCCAGTATTAGATTCCGAAGCTTCACTTCAGGTTTGCTGTATCCCTTGGACCTTCTTATTGACGATGAAACACAGAAATTGCATTCGAATTTAATACAAAAGGCACAATGCCGACTTAAGTACAAGAGGACTGACACTCTTACTTTCTTTGATTTGAACCACTCCAGTGAGTCCAGTTTTAGATCCCGATGCTTCACTTCAGGTGTACTGTATCCCTTGGATCTTCTTATTGACGATGAAACACAGAAATTGCATCCGAATTTAATACAAAAGGCACAATGCCGACTTAAGTACAAGAGGACTGACACTCTAACTTTCTATGATTTGAACCTCACCTGTGAGTCCAGTTTTAGATTTCGATGCTTCACTTCAGGTTTACTGAATCCCTTGGACCTTCGTATTGACGATGAAACACAGAAATTGCATCCGAATTTAACACAAAAGGCACAATGCCGACTTAAGTACAAGAGGACTGACACTCTATCTTTCAATGATTTGAACCTCTCCTGTGAGTAAAGTTTTAGATTCCGTTGCTTCACTTCACATTAACTGTATCCCTTGGACCTTCTTATTGGCGATGAAAAACATAAGTTGCATCCGAATTTATTACAAAAGGCACAATGCTGACTTAAGTACAAGAGGACTGACACTCTAACTTGCTATGATATGAACCACTCCTGTGAGTCCCGTGTTAAATTCCGATGCTTCACTTCAGGTTTACTGTATCCCTTGGACCTTCTTATAATCGATGAAACACAGATATTACATCCGAATTTAATACAAAAGGCACAATAACGACCTAAGTACAAGAGGACTGACACTCTAACTTTCTATGATTTGAACCTCTCCTGTGAGTCCAGTTTTGGATTCCGATGCTTCACTTCAGGTTTACTGTATCACTTGGACCTTCTTATTGACGATGAAACACAGCAATTGCATACGAATTTAATACAAAAGGCACAATGCCGACTTAAGTACAAGAGGACTGACACTCTAACTTTCTATGATTTGAACCTCTCCTGTGAGTCCAGTTTTTGTTGCCGCGATTTCACTTCAGGTTTACTGTATCCCTTGGACCTTCTTATTGACGATGAAACACAGAAATTGCATCCGAAATTTATACAAAAGGCACAATGCCGACTTAAGTACAAGAGGACTGACATTCTACGTTTCTATGATTTAAACCTCTCCTGTGAGTCAGGTTTTAGTTTCCGATGCTTCACTTCAGGTTTACTGAATCCCTTGGACCTTCTTATTGACAATGAAACACAGAAATTGCATACGAATTTAATACAAAAGGCACAGTGCCGACTTAAGTACAAGAGGACTGACACTCTAACTTTCTATGATTTGAACCACTCCTGTGAGTCCAGTTTTAGATTCCGAAGCTTCACTTCAGGTTTACTGTATCCCTTGGACCATCTTATTGACGATGAAACACAGAAATTGCATCCGAATTTAATACAAAAGGCACAATGCCGACTTAAGTACAAGAGGACTGACACCCTAACTTTCTACGATTTAAACCTTTCCTGTGAGTCCAGTTTTAGATTCCGATGCTTCACTTCAGGTTTACTGTATCCCTTGGACCTTCTTATTGACGATGATACACAGAAATTGCATCCGAATTCAATACAAAAGGCACAATGCCGACTTAAGTACAAGAGGACTGACACTCTAATTTTCTATGATTTTAACCTCACCTGTGAGTCCAGTTGTAGATTCCGATGCTTCACTTCAGGTTTACTGTATACCTTGGACCTTCTTATTGACGATGAAACACAGAAATTGCACCCGAATTTAATACAAAATGCACAATGCCTTTCTTAAGTACAAGAGGACTGACACTCTAACTTCCTATTATTTGAACCTCTCCTGTGAGTCCAGTTTTAGATTCCGATGCTTCACTTCATGTTTACTGTATCCCTTGGACTTTCTTATTGACGATGAAACACAGAAATTGCATCCGAATTTAATACAAAAGGCACAATTCCAACTTAAGTACAAGTGGACTGACACTCTAACTTTCTATGATTTGAACCTCTTCTGTAATTCCAGTTTTAGATTCCGATGCTTCACTTCAGGTTTTCTGTATCCCTGCGGCCTTCTTATTGACGATGAAACACAGAAATTGCATCCGAATTTAATACAAAAGGCACAATGCCGACTTAAGTACAAGAGGACTGACACTCTAACTTCCTATTATTTGAACCTCTCCTGTGAGTCCAGTTTTAGATTCCGATGCTTCACTTCAGGTTTACTGTATCGCTTGGACCTTCTTATTGACGATGAAACACAGAAATTGCATCCGAATTTAATACAAAATGCACAATGCCGACTTAAGTACAAGAGGACCGACACTCTAACTTTCCATGATTTGAACCTCACCTGTGAGTCCAGTTTTAGATTCCGATGCCTCACTTCAGGTTTACTGTATCCCTTGGACCTTCTTATTGACGATGAAATACAGAAATTGCATCCGAAATTAATACAAAAGGCACAATGCCGACTTAAGTACAAGAGGATAGACACTCTAACTATCTTTGATTTGAAACTCTCCTGTGATTCCAGTTTTAGATTCCGATGCTTCACTTCAGATTTTCTGTATCCCTTGGACCTTCTTATTGAAGATGAAACACAGAAATTGCATCCGAAATTAATACAAAAGGCACAATGGCGACTTAAGTAAAAGAGGACTGACACTCTAACTTTCTATGATTTGAACCTCACCTGTGAGTCCAGTTTTACATTTCGATGCTTCACTTCAGGTTTACTGAATCCCTTGGAGCTTCGTATTGACGATGAAACACAGAAATTGCATCCGAATGTAATACAAAATTCACAATGCCGACTTAAGTTTAAGATGACTGACACTCTAACTTTCTTTGATTTGAACCTCTCCTGTGAGTCCAGTTTTAGATTCCGATGCTTCACTTCAGCTTTACTGAATCCCTTGGACCTTCTTATTGACGATGAAACACAGAAATTGGATCCGAATTTAATACAAAATGCACAATGCCGACTTAAGTTCAAGTGGCCTGACACTCTAACTTTCTTTGATTTGAACCTCTTCTGTAATTCCAGTTTTAGTTTCCGATGCTTCACTTCAGGTTTTCTGTATTCCTGGGGCCTTCTTATTGACGGTGAAACACAGAAATTGCATCCGAATTTAATACAAAAGGCACAATGCCGACTTAGGTACAAGAGGACTGACACTCTAACTTCCTATTATTTGAACCTCTCCTGTGAGTCCAGTTTTAGATTCCGATGCTTCACTTCAGGTTTACTGTATCCCTTGGACCTTCTTATTGACAATGAAACACAGAAATTGCATCCGAAATTAATAGAAAATGCACAATGTCGACTTAAGTACAAGAGGACCGACACTCTATCTTTCTATGATTTGAACCTCACCTGTGAGTCCAGTTTCAGATTCCGATGCTTCACTTCAGGTTTACTGAATCCCTTGGACCTTCTTATTGACGATGAAACACAGAAATTGCATCCGAATTTAATACAAAAGGAACAATGCCGACTTAAGTAAAAGAGGACTGACACTCTAACTTTCTATGATTTGAACCTCACCTGTGAGTCCAGTTTTAGGTTTCGATGCTTCACTTCATGTTTACTGAATCCCTTGGACCTTCGTGTTGACGATGAAACACCGAAATTGCATCCGAATTTAATACAAAATGCACAATGCCGACTTAAGTTTAAGATGACTGACACTCTAACTTTCTATCATTTGAACCACTCCTGTGAGTCCAGTTTTAGATTCCGATGCTTCACTTCAGTTTTACTGTATCCCTTGGACCTTCTTATTGACGATGAAACACAGAAATTGCATTCGAATTTAATACAAAAGGCACAATAACGACCTAAGTACAAGAGGACTGACACTCTAACTTTCTATGATTTGAACCTCTCCTGTGAGTCCAGTTTTCGATTCCGATGCTTCACTTCAGGTTTACTGTATCACTTGGACCTTCCTATTGACGATGAAACACAGAAATTGCATCCGAATTTAATACAAAAGGCACAATTCCGACTTAAGTACAAGAGGACTGACACTCTAACTTTCTATGATTTGAACGTCTCCTGTGAGTCCAGTTTTTGTTGCCGCGATTTCAATTCAGGTTTACTGTATCCCTTGGACCTTCTTATTGATGATGAAACACAGAAATTGCATCCGAAATTAATACAAAAGGCACAATGCCGACTTAAGTACAAGAGGACTGACATTCTACGTTTCTATGATTTGAACCTCTCCTGTGAGTCAGGTTTTAGTTTCCGATGCTTCACTTCACGTTTACTGAATCCCTTGGACCTTCTCATTGACAATGAAACACAGAAATTGCATACGAATTTAATACCAAAGGCACAGTGCCGACTTAAGTACAAGAGGACTGACACGCTAACTTTCTATGATTTGAACCACTCCTGTGAGTCCAGTTTTAGATTCCGATGCTTCACTTCAGGTTTACTGTATCCCTTGGACCTTCTTATTGACGATGAAACACAGAAATTGCATCCGAATTTAATAAAAAAGGCACAATGCCGACTTAAGTACAAGAGGACTGACACCCTAACTTTCTATGATTTAAACCTTTCCTGTGAGTCCAGTTTTAGATTCCGATGCTTCACTTCAGGTTTACTGTATCCCTTGGACCTTCTTATTGACGATGATACACAGAAATTGCATCCGAATTCAATACAAAAGGCACAATGCCGACTTAAGTACAAGAGCACTGACACTCTAACTTTCTATGATATGAACCTCTCCTGTGAGTCCAGTTGTAGATTCCGATACTTCACTTCAGGTTTACTGTATACCTTGGACCTTCTTATTGACGATGAAACACAGAAATTGCACCCGAATTTAATACAAAAGGCACAATGCCGACTTAAGTGGAAGAGGACTGCCACTCTAACTTTCTATGATATGATCCTCTCCTGTGAGTCCAGTTATAGATTCCGAAGCTTCACCTCAGGTTTACTGTATCCCTTGGACCTTTTTATTGACGATGAAACACAGAAATTGCATCCGAATTTAATACAAAAGGCACAATGCCGACTTAAGTACAAGAGGACTGACACTCTAACTTTCTATGATTTGAACCTCACCTAACTTTCTATGATTTGAATTTCTCCTGTGAGTCCAGTTTTAGATTCCGATCCTTCCCTTCAGGTGTACTGTATCCCTTGGACCTTCTAATTGACGATGAAACACAGAAATTGCATCCAAATTTAATACAAAAGGCACAATGCCGACTTAAGTACAAGAGGACTGACACTCTAACATTCTTTGATTTGAACCACTCCTGTGATTCCAGTTTTAGATTCCGATGCTTCACTTCATGTTTTCTGTATCCTTTGGACCTTCTTATTGACGATGAAACACAGAAATTGCATCCGAATTTAATACAAAAGGCACAATGCCGACTTAAGTAAAAGAGGACTGACACTCTAACTTTCTATGATTTGAACCTCACCTGTGAGTCCAGTTTTAGATTTCGATGCTTCACTTCAGGTTTACTGAATCCCTTGGACCTTCGTGTTGACGATGAAACACCGAAATTGCATCCGAATTTAATACAAAATGCACAATGCCGAATTAAGTTTAAGATGTCTGACACTCTAACTTTCTATGATTTGAACCACTCCTGTGAGTCCAGTTTTAGATTCCGATGCTTCACTTCAGTTTTACTGTATCCCTTGGACCTTCTTATTGACGATGAAACACAGAAATTGCATACGAATTTAATACAAAAGGCACAATAACGACCTAAGTACAAGAGGACTGAAACTCTAACTTTCTATGATTTGAACCTCTCCTGTGAGTCCACTTTTCGATTCCGATGCTTCACTTCAGGTTTACTGTATCACTTGGACCTTCTTATTGACGATAAAACACAGAAATTGCATCCGAATTTAATACAAAAGGCACAATTCCGACTTAAGTACAAGAGGACTGACACTCTAACTTTCTATGATTTGAACGTCTCCTGTGAGTCCAGTTTTTGTTGCCGCGATTTCACTTCAGGTTTACTATATCCCTTGGACCTTCTTATTGACGATGAAACACAGAAATTGCATCCGAAATTAATACAAAAGGCACAATGCCGACTTAAGTACAAGAGGACTGACATTCTACGTTTCTATGATTTGAACCCCTCCTGTTAGTCAGGTTTTAGTTTCCGATGCTTCACTTCAGGTTTACTGAATCCCTTGGACCTTCTTATTGACAATGAAACACAGAAATTGCATACGAATTTAATACAAAAGGCAAAGTGCCGACTTAAGTACAAGAGGACTGACACTCTAACTTTCTATGATTTGAACCACTCCTGTGAGTCCAGTTTTAGATTCCGATGCTTCACTTCAGGTTTACTGTATCCCTTGGACCTTCTTATTGACGATGAAACAAAGAAATTGCATCCGAATTTAATACAAAAGGCACAATGCCGACTTAAGTACAAGAGGACTGACACCCTAACTTTCTATGATTTAAACCTTTCCTGTGAGTCCAGTTTTAGATTCCGATGCTTCACTTCAGGTTTACTGTATCCCTTGGACCTTCTTATTGACGATGATACACAGAAATTGCATCCGAATTCAATACAAAAGGCACAATGCCGACTTAAGTACAAGAGCACTGACACTCTATCTTTCTATGATAAGATCCTCTCCTGTGAGTCCAGTTTTAGATTCCGAAGTTTCACTTCAGGTTCACTGTATCCCTCGGACCTTCTAATTGACGATGAAACACAGAAATTGCATCCGAATTTAATACAAAAGGCACATAGCCGACTTAAGTACAAGAGGACTGACACTCTAACTTTCTATGATTTGAACCTCACCTAACTTTCTATGATTTGAACCTCTCCTGTGAGTCCAGTTTTACATTCCGATCCTTCCCTTCAGGTTTACTGTACCCCTTGGACCTTCTTATTGACGATGAAACACAGAAATTGCATCCGAATTTAATACAAAAGGAACAATGCCGACTTAAGTAAAAGAGGACTGACACTCTAACTTTCTATGATTTGAACCTCACCTGTGAGTCCAGTTTTAGGTTTCGATGCTTCACTTCATGTTTACTGAATCCCTTGGACCTTCGTGTTGACGATGAAACACCGAAATTGCATCCGAATTTAATACAAAATGCACAATGCCGACTTAAGTTTAAGATGACTGACACTCTAACTTTCTATCATTTGAACCACTCCTGTGAGTCCAGTTTTAGATTCCGATGCTTCACTTCAGTTTTACTGTATCCCTTGGACCTTCTTATTGGCGATGAAACACAGAAATTGCATTCGAATTTAATACAAAAAGCACAATAACGACCTAAGTACAAGAGGACTGACACTCTAACTTTCTATGATTTGAACCTCTCCTGTGAGTCCAGTTTTCGATTCCGATGCTTCACTTCAGGTTTACTGTATCACTTGGACCTTCCTATTGACGATGAAACACAGAAATTGCATCCGAATTTAATACAAAAGGCACAATTCCGACTTAAGTACAAGAGGACTGACACTCTAACTTTCTATGATTTGAACGTCTCCTGTGAGTCCAGTTTTTGTTGCCGCGATTTCAATTCAGGTTTACTGTATCCCTTGGACCTTCTTATTGATGATGAAACACAGAAATTGCATCCGAAATTAATACAAAAGGCACAATGCCGACTTAAGTACAAGAGGACTGACATTCTACGTTTCTATGATTTGAACCTCTCCTGTGAGTCAGGTTTTAGTTTCCGATGCTTCACTTCAGGTTTACTGAATCCCTTGGACCTTCTCATTGACAATGAAACACAGAAATTGCATACGAATTTAATACAAAAGGCACAGTGCCGACTTAAGTACAAGAGGACTGACACGCTAACTTTCTATGATTTGAACCACTCCTGTGAGTCCAGTTTTAGATTCCGATGCTTCACTTCAGGTTCACTGTATCCCTTGGACCTTCTTATTGACGATGAAACACAGAAATTGCATCCGAATTTAATACAAAAGGCACAATGCCGACTTAAGTACAAGAGGACTGACACCCTAACTTTCTATGATTTAAACCTTTCCTGTGAGTCCAGTTTTAGATTCCGATGCTTCACTTCAGGTTTACTGTATCCCTTGGACCTTCTTATTGACGATGATACACAGAAATTGCATCCGAATTCAATACAAAAGGCACAATGCCGACTTAAGTACAAGAGCACTGACACTCTAACTTTCTATGATATGAACCTCTCCTGTGAGTCCAGTTGTAGATTCCGATACTTCACTTCAGGTTTACTGTATACCTTGGACCTTCTTATTGACGATGAAACACAGAAATTGCACCCGAATGTAATACAAAAGGCACAATGCCGACTTAAGTAGAAGAGGACTGACACTCTAACTTTCTATGATATGATCCTCTCCTGTGAGTCCAGTTATAGATTCCGAAGCTTCACCTCAGGTTTACTGTATCCCTTGGACCTTTTTATTGACGATGAAACACAGAAATTGCATCCGAATTTAATACAAAAGGCACAATTCCGACTTAAGTACAAGAGGACTGACACTCTAACTTTCTATGATTTGAACCTCACCTAACTTACTATGATTGGAATCTCTCCTGTGAGTCCAGTTTTAGATTCCGATCCTTCCCTTCAGGTGTAGTGTATCCCTTGGACCTTCTAATTGACGATGAAACACAGAAATTGCATCCAAATTTAATACAAAAGGCACAATGCCGACTTAAGTACAAGAGGACTGACACTCTAACATTCTTTGATTTGAACCACTCCTGTGATTCCAGTTTTAGATTCCGATGCTTCACTTCAGGTTTTCTGTATCCTTTGGACCTTCTTATTGACGATGAAACACAGAAATTGCATCCGAATTTAATACAAAAGGCACAATGCCGACATAAGTAAAAGAGGACTGACACTCTAACTTTCTATGATTTGAACCTCACCTGTGAGTCCAGTTTTAGATTTCGATGCTTCACTTCAGGTTTACTGAATCCCTTGGACCTTCGTGTTGACGATGAAACACCGAAATTGCATCCGAATTTAATACAAAATGCACAATGCCGAATTAAGTTTAAGATGACTGACACTCTAACTTTCTATGATTTGAACCACTCCTGTGAGTCCAGTTTTAGATTCCGATGCTTCACTTCAGTTTTACTGTATCCCTTGGACCTTCTTATTGACGATGAAACACAGAAATTGCATCCGATTTTAATACAAAAGGCACAATAACGACCTAAGTACAAGAGGACTGACACTCTAACTTTCTATGATTTGAACCTCACCTGTGAGTCCAGTTTTAGATTTCGATGCTTCACTTCAGGTTTACTATATCCCTTGGACCTTCTTATTGACGATGAAACACAGAAATTGCATCCGAAATTAATACAAAAGGCACAATGCCGACTTAAGTACAAGAGGACTGACATTCTACGTTTCTATGATTTGAACCCCTCCTGTGAGTCAGGTTTTAGTTTCCGATACTTCACTTCAGGTTTACTGAATCCCTTGGACCTTCATATTGACAATGAAACACAGAAATTGCATACGAATTTAATACAAAAGGCAAAGTGCCGACTTAAGTACAAGAGGACTGACACTCTAACTTTCTATGATTTGAACCACTCCTGTGAGTCCAGTTTTAGATTCCGATGCTTCACTTCAGGTTTACTGTATCCCTTGGACCTTCTTATTGACGATGAAACACAGAAATTGCATCCGAATTTAATACAAAAAGCACAATGCCGACTTAAGTACAAGAGGACTGACACCCTAACTTTCTATGATTTAAACCTTTCCTGTGAGTCCAGTTTTAGATTCCGATGCTTCACTTCAGGTTTACTGTATCCCTTGGACCTTCTTATTGACGATGATACACAGAAATTGCATCCGAATTCAATACAAAAGGCACAATGCCGACTTAAGTACAAGAGCACTGACACTCTAACTTTCTATGATATGAACCTCTCCTGTGAGTTCAGTTTTAGATTCCGATGCTTCACTTCAGTTTTACTGTATCCCTTGGACCTTCCTATTGACGATGAAACACAGAAATTGCATCCGAATTTAATACAAAAGGCACAATGCCGACTGAAGTACAAGAGGACTAACACTCTAACTCTCTATGATTTTAACCTCACCTGTGAGTCCAGTTGTAGATTCCGATACTTCACTTCAGGTTTACTGTATACCTTGGACCTTCGTATTGACGATGAAACACAGAAATTGCACCCGAATTTAATACAAAAGGCACAATGCCGACTTAAGTAGAAGAGGACTGACACTCTATCTTTCTATGATAAGATCCTCTCCTGTGAGTCCAGTTTTAGATTCCGAAGTTTCACTTCAGGTTCACTGTATCCCTCGGACCTTCTAATTGACGATGAAACACAGAAATTGCATCCGAATTTATTACAAAAGGCACATAGCCGACTTAAGTACAAGAGGACTGACACTCTAACTTTCTATGATTTGAACCTCACCTAACTTTCTATGATTTGAACCTCTCCTGTGAGTCCAGTTTTACATTCCGATCCTTCCCTTCAGGTTTACTGTACCCCTTGGACCTTCTTATTGACGATGAAACACAGAAATTGCATCCGAATTTAATACAAAAGGCACAATGCTGACTTAAGTACAAGAGGACTGACACTCTAATTTTCTTTGATTTGAACCTCTCCTGTGATTCCAGTTTTAGATTCCGATGCTTCACTTCAGGTTTTCTGTATCCCTGGGACCTTCTTCTTGACGATGAAACACAGAAATTGCATCCGAATTATATACAAAAAGGCACAATGCCGACTTAAGTACAAGAGGACTGACACTCTAACTTTCTATGATTTGAACGTCTCCTGTGAGTCCAGTTTTTGTTGCCGCGATTTCACTTCAGGTTTACTGTATCCCTTGGACCTTCTTATTGACGATGAAACACCGTAATTGCATCCGAAATTAATACAAAAGGCACAATGCCGACTTAAGTACAAGAGGACTGACATTCTACGTTTCTATGATTTGAACCTCTCCTGTGAGTCAGGTTTTAGTTTCCGGTGCTTTACTTCAGGTTTACTGAATCCCTTGCACCTTCTTATTGACAATGAAACACAGAAATTGCATACGAATTTAATACAAAAGGCACAGTGCCGACTTAAGTACAAGAGGACTGACACTCTAACTTTCTATGATTTGAACCACTCCTGTGAGTCCAGTTTTAGATTCCGATGCTTCACTTCAGGTTTACTGTATCCCTTGGACCTCCTTATTGACGATGAAACACAGAAATTGCATCCGAATTTAATACAAAAGGCACAATGCCGACTTAAGTACAAGAGGACTGACACCCTAACTTTCTATGATTTAAACCTTTCCTGTGAGTCCAGTTTTAGATTCCGATGCTTCATTTCAGGTTTACTGTATCCCTTGGACCTTCTTATTCACGATGATACACAGAAATTGCATCCGAATTCAATACAAAAGGCACAATGCCGACTTAAGTACAAGAGCACTGACACTCTAACTTTCTATGATATGAACCTCTCCTGTGAGTCCAGTTTTAGATTCCGATGCTTCACTTCAGTTTTACTGTATCCCTTGGACCTTCCTATTGACGATGAAACACAGAAATTGCATCCGAATTTAATACAAAAGGCACAATGCCGACTGAAGTACAAGAGGACTAACACTCTAACTTTCTATGATTTTAACCTCACCTGTGAGTCCAGTTGTAGATTCCGATACTTCACTTCAGGTTTACTGTATACCTTGTACCTTCTTATTGACGATGAAACACAGATATTGCACCCGAATTTAATACAAAAGGCACAATGCCGACTTAAGTAGAAGAGGACTGACACTCTAACTTTCTATGATATGATCCTCTCCTGTGAGTCCAGTTTTAGATTCCGAAGCTTCACTTCAGGTTTACTGTATCCCTTGGACCTTTTTATTGACGATGAAACACAGAAATTGCATCCGAATTTAATACAAAAGGCACAATGCCGACTTAAGTACAAGTGGACTGACACTCTAACTTTCTATGATTTGAACCTTACCTAACTTTCTATGATTTGAATCTCTCCTGTGAGTCCAGTTTTAGATTCCGATCCTTCCCTTCAGGTTTACTGTATCCCTTGGACCTTCTTATTGACGATGAAACACAGAAATTGCATCCAAATTTAATTCAAAAGGCACAATGACGACTTAAGTACAAGAGGACTGACACTCTAACATTCTTTGATTTGAACCTCTCCTGTGATTCCAGTTTTAGATTCCGATGCTTCACTTCAGGTTTTCTGTATCCCTTGGACCTTCTTATTGACGATGAAACACAGAAATTGCATCCGAATTTAATACATAAGGCACAATAACGACCTAAGTACAAGAGGACTGACACTCTAACTTTCTATTATTTGTACCTCTCCTTTGAGTCCAGTTTTCGATTCCGATGCTTCACTTCAGGTTTACTGTATCACTTGGACCTTCTTATTGACGATGAAACACAGAAATTGCATCCGAATTTAATACAAAAGGCACAATGCCGACTGAAGTACAAGAGGACTAACACTCTAACTTTCTATGATTTTAACCTCACCTGTGAGTCCAGTAGTAGATTCCGATACTTCACTTCAGGTTTACTGTATACCTTGGACCTTCTTATTGACGATGAAACACAGAAATTGCATCCGAATTTAATACAAAAGGCACAATGCCGACTTAAGTAGAAGAGGACTGACACTCTAACTTTCTATGATATGATCCTCTCCTGTGAGTCCAGTTTTAGATTCCGAAGCTTCACTTCAGGTTTACTGTATCCATTGGACCTTTTTATTGACGATGATACACAGAAATTGCATCCGAATTTAATACAAAAGGCACAATGCCGACTTAAGTACAAGAGGACTGACACTCTAACTTTCTATGATTTGAACCTCACCCAACTTTCTATGATTTGAATCTCTCCTGTGAGTCCAGTTTTAGATTCCGATCTTTCCCTTCAGGTTTACTGTATCCCTTGGACCTTCTTATTGACGATGAAACACAGAAATTGCATCCAAATTTAATACAAAAGGCACAATGACGACTTAAGTACAAGAGGACTGACACTCTAACATTCTTTGATTTGAACCTCTCCTGTGATTCCAGTTTTAGATTCCGATGCTTCACTTCAGGTTTTCTGTATCCCTTGGACCTTCTTATTGACAATGAAACACAGAAATTGCATCCGAATTTAATACAAAAAGCACAATAACGACCTAAGTACAAGAGGACTGACACTCTAACATTCTATGATTTGAACCTCTCCTGTAAGTCCAGTTTTCGATTCCGATGCTTCACTTCAGGTTTACTGTATCACTTGGACCTTCTTATTGACGATGAAACACAGAAATTGCATCCGAATTTAATACAAAGGGCACAATTCCGACTTCAGTACAAGAGGACTGACACTCTAACTTTCTATGATTTGAACGTCTCCTGTGAGTCCAGTTTTTGTTGCCGCGATTTCACTTCAGGTTTACTGTATCCCTTGGACCTTCTTATTGACGATGAAACACAGAAATTGCATCCGAAATTAATACAAAAGGCACAATGCCGACTTAAGTACAAGAGGACTGACATTCTACGTTTCAATGATTTGAACCTCTCCTGTGAGTCAGGTTTTAGTTTCCGATGCTTCACTTCAGGTTTACTGAATCCCTTGGACCTTCTTATTGACAATGAAACACAGAAATTGCATATGAATTTAATACAAAAGGCACAGTGCCGACTTAAGTACAAGAGGACTGACACTCTAACTTTCTATGATTTGAACCACTCCTGTGAGTCCAGTTTTAGATTCCGATGCTTTACTTCAGGTTTACTGTATCCCTTGGACCTTCTTATTGACGATGAAACACAGAAATTGCATCCGAATTTAATACAAAAGGCACAATGCCGACTTAAGTACAAGAGGACTGACACCCTAACTTTCTATGATTTACACCTTTCCTGTGAGTCCAGTTTTAGATTCCGATGCTTCATTTCAGGTTTACTGTATCCCTTGGACCTTCTTATTCACGATGATACACAGAAATTGCATTAGAATTTTATACAAAAAGGCACAATGCCGACTTAAGTAGAAGAGGACTGACACTCTAAGTTTCTATGATATGATCCTCTCCTGTGAGTCCAGTTTTAAATTCCGAAGCTTCACTTCAGGTTTACTGTATACCTTGGACCTTCTTATTGACGATGAAACACAGAAATTGCATCCGAATTTAATACAAAAAGCACAATGCCGACTTAAGTACAAGTGGACTGACACTCTAACTTTCTTTGATTTGAACCTCTCCTGTGATTCCAGTTTTAGATTCCGATGCTTCACTTCAGGTTTTCTGTATCCCTTGGACCTTCTTATTGACGATGAAGCACAGAAATTGCACCCGAAATTAATACAAAAGGCACAATGCCGACTTAAGTAAGAGAGGACTGACGCTCTAACTTTCTATGATTTGAACCTCACCTGTGAGTCCAGTTTTACATTTCGATGCTTCACTTCAGGTTTACTGAATCCCTTGGACCTTCGTATTGACGATGAAACACAGAAATTGCATCCGAATGTAATACAAAATGCACAATGCCGACTTAAGTTTAAGATGATTGACACTCTAACTTTCTTTGATTTGAACCTCTCCTGTGAGTCCAGTTTTAGATTCCGATGCTTCACTTCAGCTTTACTGTATCCCTTGGACCTTCTTATTGACGATGAAACACAGAAAGTGCATCCGAATTTAATACAAAAGGCACAATGCCGACTTAAG
This sequence comes from Schistocerca americana, assembly GCF_021461395.2. Taxonomy (NCBI): domain Eukaryota; kingdom Metazoa; phylum Arthropoda; class Insecta; order Orthoptera; family Acrididae; genus Schistocerca; species Schistocerca americana. The sequence continues at coordinate 254,652 of NW_025725523.1, read as the reverse complement.
TTCAAGTGGCCTGACACTCTAACTTTCTTTGATTTGAACCTCTTCTGTAATTCCAGTTTTAGATTCCGATGCTTCACTTCAGGTTTTCTGTATCCCTGGGGCCTTCTAATTGACGGTGAAACACAGAAATCGCATCCGAATTTAACACAAAAGGCACAATGCCGACTTAAGTACAAGAGGACTGACACTCTAACTTCCTATTATTTGAACCTCTCCTGTGAGTCCAGTTGTAGATTCCGATGCTTCACTTCAGGTTTACTGTATCCCTTGGACCTTCTTATTGACGATGAAACACAGAAATTGCATCCGAATTTAATACAAAATGCACAATGCGGACTTAAGTACAAGAGGATAGACACTCTAACTTTCTATGATTTGAACCACTCCTGTGAGGCCAGTTTTAGATTCCGATTCTTCACTTCAGGTTTTCTGTATACCTTGGACCTTCTTATTGACGATGAAACACAGAAATTGCATCCGAATTTAATACAAAAGGCACAATGCCGACTTAAGTACAGGAGGACAGACTTTCTAACTTCCTATGATTTGAACCTCTCCTGCTAGTCCAGTTTTAGATTCCGATGCTTCACTTTAGGTTTACTGTATCCCTTGGAGCTTCTTATTGACGATGAAACACAGAAATTGCATCCGAATTTAATACAAACGGCACAATGCCGGCTTAAGTACAAGAGGACTGACACTCTAACTTTCTATGATTTGAACCTCTCCTGTGAGTCCAGTTTTAGATTCCGATGCTTCACTTCAGGTTTACTGTATCCCTTGGACCTTCTTATTGACGATGAAACACAGAAATTGCATCCGATTTTAATAGAAAATGCACAATGTCGACTTAAGTACAAGAGGACCGACAGTCTAACTTTCTATGGTTTGAACCTCACCTGTGAGTCCAGTTTTAGATTCCGATGCTTCACTTCAGGTTTACTGAATCCCTTGGACCTTCTTATTGACGATGAAACACAGAAATTGCATCCGAATTTAATACAAAAGGCACAATGCCGACTGAAGTACAAGAGGACTAACACTCTAACTTTCTATGATTTTAACCTCACCTGTGAGTCCAGTTGTAGATTCCGATACTTCACTTCAGGTTTACTGTATACCTTGTACCTTCTTATTGACGATGAAACACAGATATTGCACCCGAATTTAATACAAAAGGCACAATGCCGACTTAAGTAGAAGAGGACTGACACTCTAACTTTCTATGATATGATCCTCTCCTGCGAGTCCAGTTTTAGATTCCGAAGCTTCACTTCAGGTTTACTGTATCCCTTGGACCTTTTTATTGACGATGAAACACAGAAATTGCATCCAAATTTAATACAAAAGGCACAATGCCGACTTAAGTACAAGTGGACTGACACTCTAACTTTCTATGATTTGAACCTCACCTAACTTTCTATGATTTGAATCTCTCCTGTGAGTCCAGTTTTAGATTCCGATCCTTCCCTTCAGGTTTACTGTATCCCTTGGACCTTCTTATTGACGATGAAACACAGAAATTGCATCCAAATTTAATACAAAAGGCACAATGACGACTTAAGTACAAGAGGACTGACACTCTAACATTCTTTGATTTGAACCTCTCCTGTGATTCCAGTTTTAGATTCCGATGCTTCACTTCAGGTTTTCTGTATCCCTTGGACCCTCTTATTGACGATGAAACACAGAAATTGCATCCGAATTTAATACAAAAGGCACAATAACGACCTAAGTACAAGAGGACTGACACTCTAACTTTCTATGATTTGAACCTCTCCTGTGAGTCCAGTTTTCAATTCCGATGCTTCACTTCAGGTTTACTGTATCACTTGGACCTTCTTATTGACGATGAAACACAGAAATTGCATCCGAATTTAATACAAAAGGCACAATAACGACCTAAGTACAAGAGGACTGACACTCTAACTTTCTATGATTTGAACCTCTCCTGTGAGTCCAGTTTTAGATTCCGATGCTTCACTTCAGCTTTACTGTATCCCTTGGACCTTCTTATTGACGATGAAACACAGAAAGTGCATCCGAATTTAATACAAAAGGCACAATGCCGACTTAAGTTCAAGTGGCCTGACACTCTAACTTTCTTTGATTTGAACCTCTTCTGTAATTCCAGTTTTAGATTCCGATGCTTCACTTCAGGTTTTCTGTATCCCTGGGGCCTTCTTATTGACGGTGAAACACAGAAATCGCATCCGAATTTAATACAAAAGGCACAATGCCGACTTAAGTACAAGAGGACTGACACTCTAACTTCCTATTATTTGAACCTCTCCTGTGAGTCCAGTTGTAGATTCCGATGCTTCACTTCAGGTTTACTGTATCCCTTGGACCTTCTTATTGACGATGAAACACAGAAATTGCATCCGAATTTAATACAAAATGCACAATGCGGACTTAAGTACAAGAGGATAGACACTCTAACTTTCTATGATTTGAACCTCTCCTGCTAGTCCAGTTTTAGATTCCGATGCTTCACTTTAGGTTTACTGTATCCCTTGGAGCTTCTTATTGACGATGAAACACAGAAATTGCATCCGAATTTAATACAAACGGCACAATGCCGGCTTAAGTACAAGAGGACTGACACTCTAACTTTCTATGATTTGAACCTCTCCTGTGAGTCCAGTTTTAGATTCCGATGCTTCACTTCAGGTTTACTGTATCCCTTGGACCTTCTTATTGACGATGAAACACAGAAATTGCATCCGATTTTAATAGAAAATGCACAATGTCGACTTAAGTACAAGAGGACCGACACTCTAACTTTCTATGATTTGAACCTCACCTAACTTTCTATGATTTGAACCTCTCCTGTGAGTCCAGTTTTACATTCCGATCCTTCCCTTCAGGTTTACTGTACCCCTTGGACCTTCTTATTGACGATGAAACACAGAAATTGCATCCGAATTTAATACAAAAGGCACAATGCTGACTTAAGTACAAGAGGACTGACACTCTAATTTTCTTTGATTTGAACCTCTCCTGTGATTCCAGTTTTAGATTCCGATGCTTCACTTCAGGTTTTCTGTATCCCTGGGACCTTCTTCTTGGCGATGAAACACAGAAATTGCATCCGAATTATATACAAAAAGGCACAATGCCGACTTAAGTACAAGAGGACTGACACTCTAACTTTCTATGATTTGAACGTCTCCTGTGAGTCCAGTTTTTGTTGCCGCGATTTCACTTCAGGTTTACTGTATCCCTTGGACCTTCTTATTGACGATGAAACACCGTAATTGCATCCGAAATTAATACAAAAGGCACAATGCCGACTTAAGTACAAGAGGACTGACATTCTACGTTTCTATGATTTGAACCTCTCCTGTGAGTCAGGTTTTAGTTTCCGGTGCTTTACTTCAGGTTTACTGAATCCCTTGCACCTTCTTATTGACAATGAAACACAGAAATTGCATACGAATTTAATACAAAAGGCACAGTGCCGACTTAAGTACAAGAGGACTGACACTCTAACTTTCTATGATTTGAACCACTCCTGTGAGTCCAGTTTTAGATTCCGATGCTTCACTTCAGGTTTACTGTATCCCTTGGACCTCCTTATTGACGATGAAACACAGAAATTGCATCCGAATTTAATACAAAAGGCACAATGCCGACTTAAGTACAAGAGGACTGACACCCTAACTTTCTATGATTTAAACCTTTCCTGTGAGTCCAGTTTTAGATTCCGATGCTTCATTTCAGGTTTACTGTATCCCTTGGACCTTCTTATTCACGATGATACACAGAAATTGCATCCGAATTCAATACAAAAGGCACAATGCCGACTTAAGTACAAGAGCACTGACACTCTAACTTTCTATGATATGAACCTCTCCTGTGAGTCCAGTTTTAGATTCCGATGCTTCACTTCAGTTTTACTGTATCCCTTGGACCTTCCTATTGACGATGAAACACAGAAATTGCATCCGAATTTAATACAAAAGGCACAATGCCGACTGAAGTACAAGAGGACTAACACTCTAACTTTCTATGATTTTAACCTCACCTGTGAGTCCAGTTGTAGATTCCGATACTTCACTTCAGGTTTACTGTATACCTTGTACCTTCTTATTGACGATGAAACACAGATATTGCACCCGAATTTAATACAAAAGGCACAATGCCGACTTAAGTAGAAGAGGACTGACACTCTAACTTTCTATGATATGATCCTCTCCTGTGAGTCCAGTTTTAGATTCCGAAGCTTCACTTCAGGTTTACTGTATCCCTTGGACCTTTTTATTGACGATGAAACACAGAAATTGCATCCGAATTTAATACAAAAGGCACAATGCCGACTTAAGTACAAGTGGACTGACACTCTAACTTTCTATGATTTGAACCTTACCTAACTTTCTATGATTTGAATCTCTCCTGTGAGTCCAGTTTTAGATTCCGATCCTTCCCTTCAGGTTTACTGTATCCCTTGGACCTTCTTATTGACGATGAAACACAGAAATTGCATCCAAATTTAATTCAAAAGGCACAATGACGACTTAAGTACAAGAGGACTGACACTCTAACATTCTTTGATTTGAACCTCTCCTGTGATTCCAGTTTTAGATTCCGATGCTTCACTTCAGGTTTTCTGTATCCCTTGGACCTTCTTATTGACGATGAAACACAGAAATTGCATCCGAATTTAATACATAAGGCACAATAACGACCTAAGTACAAGAGGACTGACACTCTAACTTTCTATTATTTGTACCTCTCCTTTGAGTCCAGTTTTCGATTCCGATGCTTCACTTCAGGTTTACTGTATCACTTGGACCTTCTTATTGACGATGAAACACAGAAATTGCATCCGAATTTAATACAAAAGGCACAATGCCGACTGAAGTACAAGAGGACTAACACTCTAACTTTCTATGATTTTAACCTCACCTGTGAGTCCAGTAGTAGATTCCGATACTTCACTTCAGGTTTACTGTATACCTTGGACCTTCTTATTGACGATGAAACACAGAAATTGCATCCGAATTTAATACAAAAGGCACAATGCCGACTTAAGTAGAAGAGGACTGACACTCTAACTTTCTATGATATGATCCTCTCCTGTGAGTCCAGTTTTAGATTCCGAAGCTTCACTTCAGGTTTACTGTATCCCTTGGACCTTTTTATTGACGATGATACACAGAAATTGCATCCGAATTTAATACAAAAGGCACAATGCCGACTTAAGTACAAGAGGACTGACACTCTAACTTTCTATGATTTGAACCTCACCCAACTTTCTATGATTTGAATCTCTCCTGTGAGTCCAGTTTTAGATTCCGATCTTTCCCTTCAGGTTTACTGTATCCCTTGGACCTTCTTATTGACGATGAAACACAGAAATTGCATCCAAATTTAATACAAAAGGCACAATGACGACTTAAGTACAAGAGGACTGACACTCTAACATTCTTTGATTTGAACCTCTCCTGTGATTCCAGTTTTAGATTCCGATGCTTCACTTCAGGTTTTCTGTATCCCTTGGACCTTCTTATTGACAATGAAACACAGAAATTGCATCCGAATTTAATACAAAAAGCACAATAACGACCTAAGTACAAGAGGACTGACACTCTAACTTTCTATGATTTGAACCTCTCCTGTAAGTCCAGTTTTCGATTCCGATGCTTCACTTCAGGTTTACTGTATCACTTGGACCTTCTTATTGACGATGAAACACAGAAATTGCATCCGAATTTAATACAAAGGGCACAATTCCGACTTCAGTACAAGAGGACTGACACTCTAACTTTCTATGATTTGAACGTCTCCTGTGAGTCCAGTTTTTGTTGCCGCGATTTCACTTCAGGTTTACTGTATCCCTTGGACCTTCTTATTGACGATGAAACACAGAAATTGCATCCGAAATTAATACAAAAGGCACAATGCCGACTTAAGTACAAGAGGACTGACATTCTACGTTTCAATGATTTGAACCTCTCCTGTGAGTCAGGTTTTAGTTTCCGATGCTTCACTTCAGGTTTACTGAATCCCTTGGACCTTCTTATTGACAATGAAACACAGAAATTGCATATGAATTTAATACAAAAGGCACAGTGCCGACTTAAGTACAAGAGGACTGACACTCTAACTTTCTATGATTTGAACCACTCCTGTGAGTCCAGTTTTAGATTCCGATGCTTTACTTCAGGTTTACTGTATCCCTTGGACCTTCTTATTGACGATGAAACACAGAAATTGCATCCGAATTTAATACAAAAGGCACAATGCCGACTTAAGTACAAGAGGACTGACACCCTAACTTTCTATGATTTACACCTTTCCTGTGAGTCCAGTTTTAGATTCCGATGCTTCATTTCAGGTTTACTGTATCCCTTGGACCTTCTTATTCACGATGATACACAGAAATTGCATTAGAATTTTATACAAAAAGGCACAATGCCGACTTAAGTAGAAGAGGACTGACACTCTAAGTTTCTATGATATGATCCTCTCCTGTGAGTCCAGTTTTAAATTCCGAAGCTTCACTTCAGGTTTACTGTATACCTTGGACCTTCTTATTGACGATGAAACACAGAAATTGCATCCGAATTTAATACAAAAGGCACAATGCCGACTTAAGTACAAGTGGACTGACACTCTAACTTTCTTTGATTTGAACCTCTCCTGTGATTCCAGTTTTAGATTCCGATGCTTCACTTCAGGTTTTCTGTATCCCTTGGACCTTCTTATTGACGATGAAGCACAGAAATTGCACCCGAAATTAATACAAAAGGCACAATGCCGACTTAAGTAAGAGAGGACTGACGCTCTAACTTTCTATGATTTGAACCTCACCTGTGAGTCCAGTTTTACATTTCGATGCTTCACTTCAGGTTTACTGAATCCCTTGGACCTTCGTATTGACGATGAAACACAGAAATTGCATCCGAATGTAATACAAAATGCACAATGCCGACTTAAGTTTAAGATGATTGACACTCTAACTTTCTTTGATTTGAACCTCTCCTGTGAGTCCAGTTTTAGATTCCGATGCTTCACTTCAGCTTTACTGTATCCCTTGGACCTTCTTATTGACGATGAAACACAGAAAGTGCATCCGAATTTAATACAAAAGGCACAATGCCGACTTAAGTTCAAGTGGCCTGACACTCTAACTTTCTTTGATTTGAACCTCTTCTGTAATTCCAGTTTTAGATTCCGATGCTTCACTTCAGGTTTTCTGTATCCCTGGGGCCTTCTAATTGACGGTGAAACACAGAAATCGCATCCGAATTTAATACAAAAGGCACAATGCCGACTTAAGTACAAGAGGACTGACACTCTAACTTCCTATTATTTGAACCTCTCCTGTGAGTCCAGTTGTAGATTCCGATGCTTCACTTCAGGTTTACTGTATCCCTTGGACCTTCTTATTGACGATGAAACACAGAAATTGCATCCGAATTTAATACAAAATGCACAATGCGGACTTAAGTACAAGAGGATAGACACTCTAACTTTCTATGATTTGAACCACTCCTGTGAGGCCAGTTTTAGATTCCGATTCTTCACTTCAGGTTTTCTGTATACCTTGGACCTTCTTATTGACGATGAAACACAGAAATTGCATCCGAATTTAATACAAAAGGCACAATGCCGACTTAAGTACAAGAGGACAGACTTTCTAACTTCCTATGATTTGAACCTCTCCTGCTAGTCCAGTTTTAGATTCCGATGCTTCACTTTAGGTTTACTGTATCCCTTGGAGCTTCTTATTGACGATGAAACACAGAAATTGCATCCGAATTTAATACAAACGGCACAATGCCGGCTTAAGTACAAGAGGACTGACACTCTAACTTTCTATGATTTGAACCCCTCCTGTGAGTCCAGTTTTAGATTCCGATGCTTCACTTCAGGTTTACTGTATCCCTTGGACCTTCTTATTGACGATGAAACACAGAAATTGCATCCGATTTTAATAGAAAATGCACAATGTCGACTTAAGTACAAGAGGACCGACAGTCTAACTTTCTATGGTTTGAACCTCACCTGTGAGTCCAGTTTTAGATTCCGATGCTTCACTTCAGGTTTACTGAATCCCTTGGACCTTCTTATTGACGATGAAACACAGAAATTGCATCCGAATTTAATACAAAAGGCACAATGCCGACTGAAGTACAAGAGGACTAACACTCTAACTTTCTATGATTTTAACCTCACCTGTGAGTCCAGTTGTAGATTCCGATACTTCACTTCAGGTTTACTGTATACCTTGTACCTTCTTATTGACGATGAAACACAGATATTGCACCCGAATTTAATACAAAAGGCACAATGCCGACTTAAGTAGAAGAGGACTGACACTCTAACTTTCTATGATATGATCCTCTCCTGCGAGTCCAGTTTTAGATTCCGAAGCTTCACTTCAGGTTTACTGTATCCCTTGGACCTTTTTATTGACGATGAAACACAGAAATTGCATCCAAATTTAATACAAAAGGCACAATGCCGACTTAAGTACAAGTGGACTGACACTCTAACTTTCTATGATTTGAACCTCACCTAACTTTCTATGATTTGAATCTCTCCTGTGAGTCCAGTTTTAGATTCCGATCCTTCCCTTCAGGTTTACTGTATCCCTTGGACCTTCTTATTGACGATGAAACACAGAAATTGCATCCAAATTTAATACAAAAGGCACAATGACGACTTAAGTACAAGAGGACTGACACTCTAACATTCTTTGATTTGAACCTCTCCTGTGATTCCAGTTTTAGATTCCGATGCTTCACTTCAGGTTTTCTGTATCCCTTGGACCCTCTTATTGACGATGAAACACAGAAATTGCATCCGAATTTAATACAAAAGGCACAATAACGACCTAAGTACAAGAGGACTGACACTCTAACTTTCTATGATTTGAACCTCTCCTGTGAGTCCAGTTTTCAATTCCGATGCTTCACTTCAGGTTTACTGTATCACTTGGACCTTCTTATTGACGATGAAACACAGAAATTGCATCCGAATTTAATACAAAAGGCACAATAACGACCTAAGTACAAGAGGACTGACACTCTAACTTTCTATGATTTGAACCTCTCCTGTGAGTCCAGTTTTAGATTCCGATGCTTCACTTCAGCTTTACTGTATCCCTTGGACCTTCTTATTGACGATGAAACACAGAAAGTGCATCCGAATTTAATACAAAAGGCACAATGCCGACTTAAGTTCAAGTGGCCTGACACTCTAACTTTCTTTGATTTGAACCTCTTCTGTAATTCCAGTTTTAGATTCCGATGCTTCACTTCAGGTTTTCTGTATCCCTGGGGCCTTCTTATTGACGGTGAAACACAGAAATCGCATCCGAATTTAATACAAAAGGCACAATGCCGACTTAAGTACAAGAGGACTGACACTCTAACTTCCTATTATTTGAACCTCTCCTGTGAGTCCAGTTGTAGATTCCGATGCTTCACTTCAGGTTTACTGTATCCCTTGGACCTTCTTATTGACGATGAAACACAGAAATTGCATCCGAATTTAATACAAAATGCACAATGCGGACTTAAGTACAAGAGGATAGACACTCTAACTTTCTATGATTTGAACCTCTCCTGCTAGTCCAGTTTTAGATTCCGATGCTTCACTTTAGGTTTACTGTATCCCTTGGAGCTTCTTATTGACGATGAAACACAGAAATTGCATCCGAATTTAATACAAACGGCACAATGCCGGCTTAAGTACAAGAGGACTGACACTCTAACTTTCTATGATTTGAACCTCTCCTGTGAGTCCAGTTTTAGATTCCGATGCTTCACTTCAGGTTTACTGTATCCCTTGGACCTTCTTATTGACGATGAAACACAGAAATTGCATCCGATTTTAATAGAAAATGCACAATGTCGACTTAAGTACAAGAGGACCGACACTCTAACTTTCTATGGTTTGAACCTCACCTGTGAGTCCAGTTTTAGATTCCGATGCTTCACTTCAGGTTTACTGAATCCCTTGGACCTTCTTATTGACGATGAAACACAGAAATTGCATCCGAATTTAATACAAAAGGCACAATGCCGACTGAAGTACAAGAGGACTAACACTCTAACTTTCTATGATTTTAACCTCACCTGTGAGTCCAGTTGTAGATTCCGATACTTCACTTCAGGTTTACTGTATACCTTGTACCTTCTTATTGACGATGAAACACAGATATTGCACCCGAATTTAATACAAAAGGCACAATGCCGACTTAAGTAGAAGAGGACTGACACTCTAACTTTCTATGATATGATCCTCTCCTGCGAGTCCAGTTTTAGATTCCGAAGCTTCACTTCAGGTTTACTGTATCCCTTGGACCTTTTTATTGACGATGAAACACAGAAATTGCATCCAAATTTAATACAAAAGGCACAATGCCGACTTAAGTACAAGTGGACTGACACTCTAACTTTCTATGATTTGAACCTCACCTAACTTTCTATGATTTGAATCTCTCCTGTGAGTCCAGTTTTAGATTCCGATCCTTCCCTTCAGGTTTACTGTATCCCTTGGACCTTCTTATTGACGATGAAACACAGAAATTGCATCCAAATTTAATACAAAAGGCAAATGACGACTTAAGTACAAGAGGACTGACACTCTAACATTCTTTGATTTGAACCTCTCCTGTGATTCCAGTTTTAGATTCCGATGCTTCACTTCAGGTTTTCTGTATCCCTTGGACCCTCTTATTGACGATGAAACACAGAAATTGCATCCGAATTTAATACAAAAGGCACAATAACGACCTAAGTACAAGAGGACTGACACTCTAACTTTCTATGATTTGAACCTCTCCTGTGAGTCCAGTTTTCAATTCCGATGCTTCACTTCAGGTTTACTGTATCACTTGGACCTTCTTATTGACGATGAAACACAGAAATTGCATCCGAATTTAATACAAAAGGCACAATAACGACCTAAGTACAAGAGGACTGACACTCTAACTTTCTATGATTTGAACCTCTCCTGTGAGTCCAGTTTTAGATTCCGATGCTTCACTTCAGCTTTACTGTATCCCTTGGACCTTCTTATTGACGATGAAACACAGAAAGTGCATCCGAATTTAATACAAAAGGCACAATGCCGACTTAAGTTCAAGTGGCCTGACACTCTAACTTTCTTTGATTTGAACCTCTTCTGTAATTCCAGTTTTAGATTCCGATGCTTCACTTCAGGTTTTCTGTATCCCTGGGGCCTTCTTATTGACGGTGAAACACAGAAATCGCATCCGAATTTAATACAAAAGGCACAATGCCGACTTAAGTACAAGAGGACTGACACTCTAACTTCCTATTATTTGAACCTCTCCTGTGAGTCCAGTTGTAGATTCCGATGCTTCACTTCAGGTTTACTGTATCCCTTGGACCTTCTTATTGACGATGAAACACAGAAATTGCATCCGAATTTAATACAAAATGCACAATGCGGACTTAAGTACAAGAGGATAGACACTCTAACTTTCTATGATTTGAACCTCTCCTGCTAGTCCAGTTTTAGATTCCGATGCTTCACTTTAGGTTTACTGTATCCCTTGGAGCTTCTTATTGACGATGAAACACAGAAATTGCATCCGAATTTAATACAAACGGCACAATGCCGGCTTAAGTACAAGAGGACTGACACTCTAACTTTCTATGATTTGAACCTCTCCTGTGAGTCCAGTTTTAGATTCCGATGCTTCACTTCAGGTTTACTGTATCCCTTGGACCTTCTTATTGACGATGAAACACAGAAATTGCATCCGATTTTAATAGAAAATGCACAATGTCGACTTAAGTACAAGAGGACCGACACTCTAACTTTCTATGGTTTGAACCTCACCTGTGAGTCCAGTTTTAGATTCCGATGCTTCACTTCAGGTTTACTGAATCCCTTGGACCTTCTTATTGACGATGAAACACAGAAATTGCATCCGAATTTAATACAAAAGGCACAATGCCGACTGAAGTACAAGAGGACTAACACTCTAACTTTCTATGATTTTAACCTCACCTGTGAGTCCAGTTGTAGATTCCGATACTTAACTTCAGGTTTACTGTATACCTTGTACCTTCTTATTGACGATGAAACACAGATATTGCACCCGAATTTAATACAAAAGGCACAATGCCGACTTAAGTAGAAGAGGACTGACACTCTAACTTTCTATGATATGATCCTCTCCTGCGAGTCCAGTTTTAGATTCCGAAGCTTCACTTCAGGTTTACTGTATCCCTTGGACCTTTTTATTGACGATGAAACACAGAAATTGCATCCAAATTTAATACAAAAGGCACAATGCCGACTTAAGTACAAGTGGACTGACACTCTAACTTTCTATGATTTGAACCTCACCTAACTTTCTATGATTTGAATCTCTCCTGTGAGTCCAGTTTTAGATTCCGATCCTTCCCTTCAGGTTTACTGTATCCCTTGGACCTTCTTATTGACGATGAAACACAGAAATTGCATCCAAATTTAATACAAAAGGCACAATGACGACTTAAGTACAAGAGGACTGACACTCTAACATTCTTTGATTTGAACCTCTCCTGTGATTCCAGTTTTAGATTCCGATGCTTCACTTCAGGTTTTCTGTATCCCTTGGACCCTCTTATTGACGATGAAACACAGAAATTGCATCCGAATTTAATACAAAAGGCACAATAACGACCTAAGTACAAGAGGACTGACACTCTAACTTTCTATGATTTGAACCTCTCCTGTGAGTCCAGTTTTCGATTCCGATGCTTCACTTCAGGTTTACTGTATCACTTGGACCTTCTTATTGACGATGAAACACAGAAATTGCATCCGAATTTAATACAAAAGGCACAATTCCGACTTCAGTACAAGAGGACTGACACTCTAACTTTCTATGATTTGAACGTCTCCTGTGAGTCCAGTTTTTGTTGCCGGAATTTCACTTTAGGTTTACTGTATCCCTTGGACCTTCTTATTGACGATGAAACACAGAAATTGCATCCGAAATTAATACAAAAGGCACAATGCCGACTTAAGTACAAGAGGACTGACATTCTACGTTTCTATGATTTGAACCTCTCCTGTGAGTCAGGTTTTAGTTTCCGATGCTTCACTTCAGGTTTACTGAATCCCTTGGACCTTCTTATTGACAATGAAACACAGAAATTGCATATGAATTTAATACAAAAGGCACAGTGCCGACTTATGTACAAGAGGACTGACACTCTAACTTTCTATGATTTGAACCACTCCTGTGAGTCCAGTTTTAGATTCCGATGCTTCACTTCAGGTTTACTGTATCCCTTGGACCTTCTTATTGACGATGAAACACAGAAATTGCATCCGAATTTAATACAAAAGGCACAATGCCGACTTAAGTACTAGAGGACTGACACCCTAACTTTCTATGATTTACACCTTTCCTGTGAGTCCGGTTTTAGATTCCGATGCTTCATTTCAGGTTTACTGTATCCCTTGGACCTTCTTATTCACGATGATACACAGAAATTGCATCCGAATTCAATACAAAAGGCACAATGCCGACTTAAGTACAAGAGCACTGACACTCTAACTTTCCATGATATGAACCTCTCCTGTGAGTCCAGTTTTAGATTCCGATGCTTCACTTCAGTTTTACTGTATCCCTTGGACATTCCTATTGACGATGAAACACAGAAATTGCATCCGAATTTAATACAAAAGGCACAATGCCGACTGAAGTACAAGAGGACTAACACTCTAACTTTCTATGATTTTAACCTCACCTGTGAGTCCAGTTGTAGATTCCGATACTTCACTTCAGGTTTACTGTATACCTTGTACCTTCTTATTGACGATGAAACACAGAAATTGCACCCGAATTTAATACAAAAGGCACAATGCCGACTTAAGTAGAAGAGGACTGACACTCTAACTTTCTATGATATGATCCTCTCCTGTGAGTCCAGTTTTAGATTCCGAAGCTTCACTTCAGGTTTACTGTATCCCTTGGACCTTCTTATTGACGATGAAACACAGAAATTGCATCCGAATTTAATACAAAAGGCACAATGCCGACTTAAGTACAAGAGGACTGACACTCTAACTTTCTATGATTTGAACCTCACCTAACTTTCTATGATTTGAATCTCACCTGTGAGTCCAGTTTTACATTCCGATCCTTCCCTTCAGGTTTACTGTATCCCTTGGACCTTCTTATTGACGATGAAACACAGAAATTGCATCCGAATTTAATACAAAAGGCACAATGCCGTCTTAAGTACAAGAGGACTAACACTCTAACTTTCTATGATTTTAACCTCACCTGTGAGTCCAGTAGTAGATTCCGATACTTCACTTCAGGTTTACTGTATACCTTGGACCTTCTTATTGACGATGAAACACAGAAATTGCATCCGAATTTAATACAAAAGGCACAATGCCGACTTAAGTAGAAGAGGACTGACACTCTAACTTTCTATGATATGATCCTCTCCTGTGAGTCCAGTTTTAGATTCCGAAGCTTCACTTCAGGTTTACTGTATCCCTTGGACCTTTTTATTGACGATGATACACAGAAATTGCATCCGAATTTAATACAAAAGGCACAATGCCGACTTAAGTACAAGAGGACTGACACTCTAACTTTCTATGATTTGAACCTCACCCAACTTTCTATGATTTGAATCTCTCCTGTGAGTCCAGTTTTAGATTCCGATCTTTCCCTTCAGGTTTACTGTATCCCTTGGACCTTCTTATTGACGATGAAACACAGAAATTGCATCCAAATTTAATACAAAAGGCACAATGACGACTTAAGTACAAGAGGACTGACACTCTAACATTCTTTGATTTGAACCTCTCCTGTGATTCCAGTTTTAGATTCCGATGCTTCACTTCAGGTTTTCTGTATCCCTTGGACCTTCTTATTGACAATGAAACACAGAAATTGCATCCGAATTTAATACAAAAAGCACAATAACGACCTAAGTACAAGAGGACTGACACTCTAACTTTCTATGATTTGAACCTCTCCTGTAAGTCCAGTTTTCGATTCCGATGCTTCACTTCAGGTTTACTGTATCACTTGGACCTTCTTATTGACGATGAAACACAGAAATTGCATCCGAATTTAATACAAAAGGCACAATTCCGACTTCAGTACAAGAGGACTGACACTCTAACTTTCTATGATTTGAACGTCTCCTGTGAGTCCAGTTTTTGTTGCCGCGATTTCACTTCAGGTTTACTGTATCCCTTGGACCTTCTTATTGACGATGAAACACAGAAATTGCATCCGAAATTAATACAAAAGGCACAATGCCGACTTAAGTACAAGAGGACTGACATTCTACGTTTCAATGATTTGAACCTCTCCTGTGAGTCAGGTTTTAGTTTCCGATGCTTCACTTCAGGTTTACTGAATCCCTTGGACCTTCTTATTGACAATGAAACACAGAAATTGCATATGAATTTAATACAAAAGGCACAGTGCCGACTTAAGTACAAGAGGACTGACACTCTAACTTTCTATGATTTGAACCACTCCTGTGAGTCCAGTTTTAGATTCCGATGCTTTACTTCAGGTTTACTGTATCCCTTGGACCTTCTTATTGACGATGAAACACAGAAATTGCATCCGAATTTAATACAAAAGGCACAATGCCGACTTAAGTACAAGAGGACTGACACCCTAACTTTCTATGATTTACACCTTTCCTGTGAGTCCAGTTTTAGATTCCGATGCTTCATTTCAGGTTTACTGTATCCCTTGGACCTTCTTATTCACGATGATACACAGAAATTGCATTAGAATTTTATACAAAAAGGCACAATGCCGACTTAAGTAGAAGAGGACTGACACTCTAAGTTTCTATGATATGATCCTCTCCTGTGAGTCCAGTTTTAAATTCCGAAGCTTCACTTCAGGTTTACTGTATACCTTGGACCTTCTTATTGACGATGAAACACAGAAATTGCATCCGAATTTAATACAAAAGGCACAATGCCGACTTAAGTACAAGTGGACTGACACTCTAACTTTCTTTGATTTGAACCTCTCCTGTGATTCCAGTTTTAGATTCCGATGCTTCACTTCAGGTTTTCTGTATCCCTTGGACCTTCTTATTGACGATGAAGCACAGAAATGGCACCCGAAATTAATACAAAAGGCACAATGCCGACTTAAGTAAGAGAGGACTGACGCTCTAACTTTCTATGATTTGAACCTCACCTGTGAGTCCAGTTTTACATTTCGATGCTTCACTTCAGGTTTACTGAATCCCTTGGACCTTCGTATTGACGATGAAACACAGAAATTGCATCCGAATGTAATACAAAATGCACAATGCCGACTTAAGTTTAAGATGATTGACACTCTAACTTTCTTTGATTTGAACCTCTCCTGTGAGTCCAGTTTTAGATTCCGATGCTTCACTTCAGCTTTACTGTATCCCTTGGACCTTCTTATTGACGATGAAACACAGAAAGTGCATCCGAATTTAATACAAAAGGCACAATGCCGACTTAAGTTCAAGTGGCCTGACACTCTAACTTTCTTTGATTTGAACCTCTTCTGTAATTCCAGTTTTAGATTCCGATGCTTCACTTCAGGTTTTCTGTATCCCTGGGGCCTTCTAATTGACGGTGAAACACAGAAATCGCATCCGAATTTAATACAAAAGGCACAATGCCGACTTAAGTACAAGAGGACTGACACTCTAACTTCCTATTATTTGAACCTCTCCTGTGAGTCCAGTTGTAGATTCCGATGCTTCACTTCAGGTTTACTGTATCCCTTGGACCTTCTTATTGACGATGAAACACAGAAATTGCATCCGAATTTAATACAAAATGCACAATGCGGACTTAAGTACAAGAGGATAGACACTCTAACTTTCTATGATTTGAACCACTCCTGTGAGGCCAGTTTTAGATTCCGATTCTTCACTTCAGGTTTTCTGTATACCTTGGACCTTCTTATTGACGATGAAACACAGAAATTGCATCCGAATTTAATACAAAAGGCACAATGCCGACTTAAGTACAAGAGGACAGACTTTCTAACTTCCTATGATTTGAACCTCTCCTGCTAGTCCAGTTTTAGATTCCGATGCTTCACTTTAGGTTTACTGTATCCCTTGGAGCTTCTTATTGACGATGAAACACAGAAATTGCATCCGAATTTAATACAAACGGCACAATGCCGGCTTAAGTACAAGAGGACTGACACTCTAACTTTCTATGATTTGAACCTCTCCTGTGAGTCCAGTTTTAGATTCCGATGCTTCACTTCAGGTTTACTGTATCCCTTGGACCTTCTTATTGACGATGAAACACAGAAATTGCATCCGATTTTAATAGAAAATGCACAATGTCGACTTAAGTACAAGAGGACCGACAGTCTAACTTTCTATGGTTTGAACCTCACCTGTGAGTCCAGTTTTAGATTCCGATGCTTCACCTCAGGTTTACTGAATCCCTTGGACCTTCTTATTGACGATGAAACACAGAAATTGCATCCGAATTTAATACAAAAGGCACAATGCCGACTGAAGTACAAGAGGACTAACACTCTAACTTTCTATGATTTTAACCTCACCTGTGAGTCCAGTTGTAGATTCCGATACTTCACTTCAGGTTTACTGTATACCTTGTACCTTCTTATTGACGATGAAACACAGATATTGCACCCGAATTTAATACAAAAGGCACAATGCCGACTTAAGTAGAAGAGGACTGACACTCTAACTTTCTATGATATGATCCTCTCCTGCGAGTCCAGTTTTAGATTCCGAAGCTTCACTTCAGGTTTACTGTATCCCTTGGACCTTTTTATTGACGATGAAACACAGAAATTGCATCCAAATTTAATACAAAAGGCACAATGCCGACTTAAGTACAAGTGGACTGACACTCTAACTTTCTATGATTTGAACCTCACCTAACTTTCTATGATTTGAATCTCTCCTGTGAGTCCAGTTTTAGATTCCGATCCTTCCCTTCAGGTTTACTGTATCCCTTGGACCTTCTTATTGACGATGAAACACAGAAATTGCATCCAAATTTAATACAAAAGGCACAATGACGACTTAAGTACAAGAGGACTGACACTCTAACATTCTTTGATTTGAACCTCTCCTGTGATTCCAGTTTTAGATTCCGATGCTTCACTTCAGGTTTTCTGTATCCCTTGGACCCTCTTATTGACGATGAAACACAGAAATTGCATCCGAATTTAATACAAAAGGCACAATAACGACCTAAGTACAAGAGGACTGACACTCTAACTTTCTATGATTTGAACCTCTCCTGTGAGTCCAGTTTTCAATTCCGATGCTTCACTTCAGGTTTACTGTATCACTTGGACCTTCTTATTGATGATGAAACACAGAAATTGCATCCGAATTTAATACAAAAGGCACAATAACGACCTAAGTACAAGAGGACTGACACTCTAACTTTCTATGATTTGAACCTCTCCTGTGAGTCCAGTTTTAGATTCCGATGCTTCACTTCAGCTTTACTGTATCCCTTGGACCTTCTTATTGACGATGAAACACAGAAAGTGCATCCGAATTTAATACAAAAGGCACAATGCCGACTTAAGTTCAAGTGGCCTGACACTCTAACTTTCTTTGATTTGAACCTCTTCTGTAATTCCAGTTTTAGATTCCGATGCTTCACTTCAGGTTTTCTGTATCCCTGGGGCCTTCTTATTGACGGTGAAACACAGAAATCGCATCCGAATTTAATACAAAAGGCACAATGCCGACTTAAGTACAAGAGGACTGACACTCTAACTTCCTATTATTTGAACCTCTCCTGTGAGTCCAGTTGTAGATTCCGATGCTTCACTTCAGGTTTACTGTATCCCTTGGACCTTCTTATTGACGATGAAACACAGAAATTGCATCCGAATTTAATACAAAATGCACAATGCGGACTTAAGTACAAGAGGATAGACACTCTAACTTTCTATGATTTGAACCTCTCCTGCTAGTCCAGTTTTAGATTCCGATGCTTCACTTTAGGTTTACTGTATCCCTTGGAGCTTCTTATTGACGATGAAACACAGAAATTGCATCCGAATTTAATACAAACGGCACAATGCCGGCTTAAGTACAAGAGGACTGACACTCTAACTTTCTATGATTTGAACCTCTCCTGTGAGTCCAGTTTTAGATTCCGATGCTTCACTTCAGGTTTACTGTATCCCTTGGACCTTCTTATTGACGATGAAACACAGAAATTGCATCCGATTTTAATAGAAAATGCACAATGTCGACTTAAGTACAAGAGGACCGACACTCTAACTTTCTATGGTTTGAACCTCACCTGTGAGTCCAGTTTTAGATTCCGATGCTTCACTTCAGGTTTACTGAATCCCTTGGACCTTCTTATTGACGATGAAACACAGAAATTGCATCCGAATTTAATACAAAAGGCACAATGCCGACTGAAGTACAAGAATACTAACACTCTAACTTTCTATGATTTTAACCTCACCTGTGAGTCCAGTTGTAGATTCCGATACTTCACTTCATGTTTACTGTATACCTTGTACCTTCTTATTGACGATGAAACACAGATATTGCACCCGAATTTAATACAAAAGGCACAATGCCGACTTAAGTAGAAGAGGACTGACACTCTAACTTTCTATGATATGATCCTCTCCTGCGAGTCCAGTTTTAGATTCCGAAGCTTCACTTCAGGTTTACTGTATCCCTTGGACCTTTTTATTGACGATGAAACACAGAAATTGCATCCAAATTTAATACAAAAGGCACAATGCCGACTTAAGTACAAGTGGACTGACACACTAACTTTCTATGATTTGAACCTCACCTAACTTTCTATGATTTGAATCTCTCCTGTGAGTCCAGTTTTAGATTCCGATCCTTCCCTTCAGGTTTACTGTATCCCTTGGACCTTCTTATTGACGATGAAACACAGAAATTGCATCCAAATTTAATACAAAAGGCACAATGACGACTTAAGTACAAGAGGACTGACACTCTAACATTCTTTGATTTGAACCTCTCCTGTGATTCCAGTTTTAGATTCCGATGCTTCACTTCAGGTTTTCTGTATCCCTTGGACCCTTTTATTGACGATGAAACACAGAAATTGCATCCGAATTTAATACAAAAGGCACAATAACGACCTAAGTACAAGAGGACTGACACTCTAACTTTCTATGATTTGAACCTCTCCTGTGAGTCCAGTTTTCGATTCCGATGCTTCACTTCAGGTTTACTGTATCACTTGGACCTTCTTATTGACGATGAAACACAGAAATTGCATCCGAATTTAATACAAAAGGCACAATTCCGACTTCAGTACAAGAGGACTGACACTCTAACTTTCTATGATTTGAACGTCTCCTGTGAGTCCAGTTTTTGTTGCCGGAATTTCACTTCAGGTTTACTGTATCCCTTGGACCTTCTTATTGACGATGAAACACAGAAATTGCATCCGAAATTAATACAAAAGGCACAATGCCGACTTAAGTACAAGAGGACTGACATTCTACGTTTCTATGATTTGAACCTCTCCTGTGAGTCAGGTTTTAGTTTCCGATGCTTCACTTCAGGTTTACTGAATCCCTTGGACCTTCTTATTGACAATGAAACACAGAAATTGCATATGAATTTAATACAAAAGGCACAGTGCCGACTTATGTACAAGAGGACTGACACTCTAACTTTCTATGATTTGAACCACTCCTGTGAGTCCAGTTTTAGATTCCGATGCTTCACTTCAGGTTTACTGTATCCCTTGGACCTTCTTATTGACGATGAAACACAGAAATTGCATCCGAATTTAATACAAAAGGCACAATGCCGACTTAAGTACAAGAGGACTGACACCCTAACTTTCTATGATTTACACCTTTCCTGTGAGTCCGGTTTTAGATTCCGATGCTTCATTTCAGGTTTACTGTATCCCTTGGACCTTCTTATTCACGATGATACACAGAAATTGCATCCGAATTCAATACAAAAGGCACAATGCCGACTTAAGTACAAGAGCACTGACACTCTAACTTTCCATGATATGAACCTCTCCTGTGAGTCCAGTTTTAGATTCCGATGCTTCACTTCAGTTTTACTGTATCCCTTGGACATTCCTATTGACGATGAAACACAGAAATTGCATCCGAATTTAATACAAAAGGCACAATGCCGACTGAAGTACAAGAGGACTAACACTCTAACTTTCTATGATTTTAACCTCACCTGTGAGTCCAGTTGTAGATTCCGATACTTCACTTCAGGTTTACTGTATACCTTGTACCTTCTTATTGACGATGAAACACAGAAATTGCACCCGAATTTAATACAAAAGGCACAATGCCGACTTAAGTAGAAGAGGACTGACACTCTAACTTTCTATGATATGATCCTCTCCTGTGAGTCCAGTTTTAGATTCCGAAGCTTCACTTCAGGTTTACTGTATCCCTTGGACCTTCTTATTGACGATGAAACACAGAAATTGCATCCGAATTTAATACAAAAGGCACAATGCCGACTTAAGTACAAGAGGACTGACACTCTAACTTTCTATGATTTGAACCTCACCTAACTTTCTATGATTTGAATCTCACCTGTGAGTCCAGTTTTACATTCCGATCCTTCCCTTCAGGTTTACTGTATCCCTTGGACCTTCTTATTGACGATGAAACACAGAAATTGCATCCGAATTTAATACAAAAGGCACAATGCCGTCTTAAGTACAAGAGGACTGACACTCTAACTTTCTTTGATTTGAACCTCTCCTGTGATTCCAGTTTTGGATTCCGATGCTTCACTTCAGGTTTTCTGTATCCCTGGGACCTTCTTCTTGACGATGAAACACAGAAATTGCATTAGAATTTTATACAAAAAGGCACAATGCCGGCTTAAGTACAAGAGGACTGACACTCTAACTTCCTATTATTTGAACCTCTCCTGTGAGTCCAGTTTTAGATTCCGATGCTTCACTTCAGGTTTACTGTATACCTTGGACCTTCTTATTGACGATGAAACACAGAAATTGCATCCGAATTTAATACAAAAGGCACAATGCCGACTTAAGTACAAGTGGACTGACACTCTAACTTTCTTTGATTTGAACCTCTCCTGTGATTCCAGTTTTAGATTCCGATGCTTCACTTTAGGTTTTCTGTATCCCTTGGACCTTCTTATTGACGATGAAGCACAGAAATTGCACCCGAAATTAATACAAAAGGCACAATGCCGACTTAAGTAAAAGAGGACTGACACTCTAACTTTCTATGATTTGAACCTCACCTGTGAGTCCAGTTTTACATTTCGATGCTTCACTTCAGGTTTACTGAATCCCTTGGACCTTCGTATTGACGATGAAACACAGAAATTGCATCCGAATGTAATACAAAATGCACAATGCCGACTTAAGTTTAAGATGATTGACACTCTAACTTTCTTTGATTTGAACCTCTCCTGTGAGTCCAGTTTTAGATTCCGATGCTTCACTTCAGCTTTACTGTATCCCTTGGACCTTCTTATTGACGATGAAACACAGAAAGTGCATCCGAATTTAATACAAAAGGCACAATGCCGACTTAAGTACAAGAGGACTGACACTCGAACTTCCTATTATTTGAACCTCTCCTGTGAGTCCAGTTTTAGATTCCGATGCTTCACTTCAGGTTTACTGTATCACTTGGACCTTCTTATTGACGATGAAACACAGAAATTGCATCCGAATTTAATACAAAAGGCACAATTCCGACTTCAGTACAAGAGGACTGACACTCTAACTTTCTATGATTTGAACGTCTCCTGTGAGTCCAGTTTTTGAAGCCGGATTTTCACTTCAGGTTTACTGTATCCCTTGGACCTTCTTATTGACGATGAAACACAGAAATTGCATCCGAAATTAATACAAAAGGCACAATGCCGACTTAAGTAAAAGAGGACTGACATTCTACATTTCAATGATTTGAACCTCTCCTGTGAGTCAGGTTTTAGTTTCCGATGCTTCACTTCAGGTTTACTGAATCCCTTGGACCTTCTTATTGACAATGAAACACAGAAATTGCATATGAATTTAATACAAAAGGCACAGTGCCGACTTAAGTACAAGAGGACTGACACTCTAACTTTCTATGATTTGAACCACTCCTGTGAGTCCAGTTTTAGATTCCGATGCTTCACTTCAGGTTTACTGTATCCCTTGGACCTTCTTATTGACGGTGAAACACAGAAATTGCATCCGAATTTAATACAAAAGGCACAATGCCGACTTAAGTCCAAGAGGACTGACACCCTAACTTTCTATGATTTACACCTTTCCTGTGAGTCCAGTTTTAGATTGCGATGCTTCATTTCAGGTTTACTGTATCCCTTGGACCTTCTTATTCACGATGATACACAGAAATTGCATCCGAATTCAATACAAAAGGCACAATGCCGACTTAAGTACAAGAGCACTGACACTCTAACTTTCCATGATATGAACCTCTCCTGTGAGTCCAGTTTTAGATTCCGATGCTTCACTTCAGTTTTACTGTATCCCTTGGACATTCTTATTGACGATGAAACACAGAAATTGCATCCGAATTTATTACAAAAGGCACAATGCCGACTGAAGTACAAGAGGACTAACACTCTAACTTTCTATGATTTTAACCTCACCTGTGAGTCCAGTTGTAGATTCCGATACTTCACTTCAGGTTTACTGTATACCTTGTACCTTCTTATTGACGATGAAACACAGAAATTGCACCGGAATTTAATACAAAAGGCACAATGCCGACTTAAGTAGAAGAGGACTGACACTCTAACTTTCTATGATATGATCCTCTCCTGTGAGTCCAGTTTTAGATTCCGAAGCTTCACTTCAGGTTTACTGTATCCCTTGGACCTTCTTATTGACGATGAAACACAGAAATTGCATCCGAATTTAATACAAAAGGCACAATGCCGACTTAAGTACAAGAGGACTGACACTCTAACTTTCTATGATTTGAACCTCACCTAACTTTCTATGATTTGAATCTCTCCTGTGAGTCCAGTTTTACATTCCGATCCTTCCCTTCAGGTTTACTGTATCCCTTGGACCTTCTTATTGACGATGAAACACAGAAATTGCATCCGAATTTAATACAAAAGGCACAATGCCGTCTTAAGTACAAGAGGACTGACACTCTAACTTTCTTTGACTTGAACCTCTCCTGTGATTCCAGTTTTGGATTCCGATGCTTCACTTCAGGTTTTCTGTATCCCTGGGACCTTCTTCTTGACGATGAAACACAGAAATTGCATTAGAATTTTATACAAAAAGGCACAATGCCGACTTAAGTACAAGAGGACTGACACTCTAACTTCCTATTATTTGAACCTCTCCTGTGAGTCCAGTTTTAGATTCCGATGCTTCACTTCAGGTTTACTGTATACCTTGGACCTTCTTATTGACGATGAAACACAGAAATTGCATCCGAATTTAATACAAAAGGCACAATGCCGACTTAAGTACAAGTGGACTGACACTCTAACTTTCTTTGATTTGAACCTCTCCTGTGATTCCAGTTTTAGATTCCGATGCTTCACTTCAGGTTTTCTGTATCCCTTGGACCTTCTTATTGACGATGAAGCACAGATATTGCACCCGAAATTAATACAAAAGGCACAATGCCGACTTAAGTAAAAGAGGACTGACACTCTAACTTTCTATGATTTGAACCTCACCTGTGAGTCCAGTTTTACATTTCGATGCTTCACTTCAGGTTTACTGAATCCCTTGGACCTTCGTATTGACGATGAAACACAGAAATTGCATCCGAATGTAATACAAAATGCACAATGCCGACTTAAGTTTAAGATGATTGACACTCTAACTTTCTTTGATTTGAACCTCTCCTGTGAGTCCAGTTTTAGATTCCGATGCTTCACTTCAGCTTTACTGTATCCCTTGGACCTTCTTATTGACGATGAAACACAGAAAGTGCATCCGAATTTAATACAAAAGGCACAATGCCGACCTAAATTCAAGTGGCCTGACACTCTAACTTTCTTTGATTTGAACCTCTTCTGTAATTCCAGTTTTAGATTCCGATGCTTCACTTCAGGTTTTCTGTATCCCTGGGGCCTTCTTATTGACGGTGAAACACAGAAATCGCATCCGAATTTAATACAAAAGGCACAATGCCGACTTAAGTACAAGAGGACTGACACTCGAACTTCCTATTATTTGAACCTCTCCTGTGAGTCCAGTTTTAGATTCCGATGCTTCACTTCAGGTTTACTGTATCACTTGGACCTTCTTATTGACGATGAAACACAGAAATTGCATCCGAATTTAATACAAAAGGCACAATTCCGACTTCAGTACAAGAGGACTGACACTCTAACTTTCTATGATTTGAACGTCTCCTGTGAGTCCAGTTTTTGAAGCCGGATTTTCACTTCAGGTTTACTGTATCCCTTGGACCTTCTTATTGACGATGAAACACAGAAATTGCATCCGAAATTAATACAAAAGGCACAATGCCGACTTAAGTAAAAGAGGACTGACATTCTACGTTTCAATGATTTGAACCTCTCCTGTGAGTCAGGTTTTAGTTTCCGATGCTTCACTTCAGGTTTACTGAATCCCTTGGACCTTCTTATTGACAATGAAACACAGAAATTGCATATGAATTTAATACAAAAGGCACAGTGCCGACTTAAGTACAAGAGGACTGACACTCTAACTTTCTATGATTTGAACCACTCCTGTGAGTCCAGTTTTAGATTCCGATGCTTCACTTCAGGTTTACTGTATCCCTTGGACCTTCTTATTGACGATGAAACACAGAAATTGCATCCGAATTTAATACAAAAGGCACAATGCCGACTTAAGTACAAGAGGACTGACACCCTAACTTTCTATGATTTACACCTTTCCTATGAGTCCAGTTTTAGATTCCGATGCTTCATTTCAGGTTTACTGTATCCCTTGGACCTTCTTATTCACGATGATACACAGAAATTGCATCCGAATTCAATACAAAAGGCACAATGCCGACTTAAGTACAAGAGCACTGACACTCTAACTTTCCATGATATGAACCTCTCCTGTGAGTCCAGTTTTAGATTCCGATGCTTCACTTCAGTTTTACTGTATCCCTTGGACATTCCTATTGACGATGAAACACAGAAATTGCATCCGAATTTAATACAAAAGGCACAATGCCGACTGAAGTACAAGAGGACTAACACTCTAACTTTCTATGATTTTAACCTCACCTGTGAGTCCAGTTGTAGATTCCGATACTTCACTTCAGGTTTACTGTATACCTTGTACCTTCTTATTGACGATGAAACACAGAAATTGCACCCGAATTTAATACAAAAGGCACAATGCCGACTTAAGTAGAAGAGGACTGACACTCTAACTTTCTATGATATGATCCTCTCCTGTGAGTCCAGTTTTAGATTCCGAAGCTTCACTTCAGGTTTACTGTATCCCTTGGACCTTCTTATTGACGATGAAACACAGAAATTGCATCCGAATTTAATACAAAAGGCACAATGCCGACTTAAGTACAAGAGGACTGACACTCTAACTTTCTATGATTTGAACCTCACCTAACTTTCTATGATTTGAATCTCTCCTGTGAGTCCAGTTTTACATTCCGATCCTTCCCTTCAGGTTTATTGTATCCCTTGGACCTTCTTATTGACGATGAAACACAGAAATTGCATCCGAATTTAATACAAAAGGCACAATGCCGTCTTAAGTACAAGAGGACTGACACTCTAACTTTCTTTGATTTGAACCTCTCCTGTGATTCCAGTTTTGGATTCCGATGCTTCACTTCAGGTTTTCTGTATCCCTGGGACCTTCTTCTTGACGATGAAACACAGAAATTGCATTAGAATTTTATACAAAAAGGCACAATGCCGACTTAAGTACAAGAGGACTGACACTCTAACTTCCTATTATTTGAACCTCTCCTGTGAGTCCAGTTTTAGATTCCGATGCTTCACTTCAGGTTTACTGTATACCTTGGACCTTCTTATTGACGATGAAACACAGAAATTGCATCCGAATTTAATACAAAAGGCACAATGCCGACTTAAGTACAGGTGGACTGACACTCTAACTTTCTTTGATTTGAACCTCTCCTGTGATTCCGGTTTTAGATTCCGATGCTTCACTTCAGGTTTTCTGTATCCCTTGGACCTTCTTATTGACGATGAAGCACAGAAATTGCACCCGAAATTAATACAAAAGGCACAATGCCGACTTAAGTAAAAGAGGACTGACACTCTAACTTTCTATGATTTGAACCTCACCTGTGCGTCCAGTTTTACATTTCGATGCTTCACTTCAGGTTTACTGAATCCCTTGGACCTTCGTATTGACGATGAAACACAGAAATTGCATCCGAATGTAATACAAAATGCACAATGCCGACTTAAGTTTAAGATGATTGACACTCTAACTTTCTTTGATTTGAACCTCTCCTGTGAGTCCAGTTTTAGATTCCGATGCTTCACTTCAGCTTTACTGTATCCCTTGGACCTTCTTATTGACGATGAAACACAGAAAGTGCATCCGAATTTAATACAAAAGGCACAATGCCGACTTAAATTCAAGTGGCCTGACACTCTAACTTTCTTTGATTTGAACCTCTTCTGTAATTCCAGTTTTAGATTCCGATGCTTCACTTCAGGTTTTCTGTATCCCTGGGGCCTTCTTATTGACGGTGAAACACAGAAATCGCATCCGAATTTAATACAAAAGGCACAATGCCGACTTAAGTACAAGAGGACTGACACTCTAACTTCCTATTATTTGAACCTCGCCTGTGAGTCCAGTTTTAGATTCCGATGCTTCACTTCAGGTTTACTGTATCCCTTGGACCTTCTTATTGACGATGAAACACAGAAATTGCATCCGAATTTAATACAAAATGCACAATGCCGACTTAAGTACAAGAGGACAGACTTTCTAACTTCCTATGATTTGAACCTCTCCTGCTAGTCCAGTTTTAGATTCCGATGCTTCACTTTAGGTTTACTGTATCCCTTTGAGCTTCTTATTGACGATGAAACACAGAAATTGCATCCGAATTTAATACAAACGGCACAATGCCGGCTTAAGTACAAGAGGACTGACACTCTAACTTTCTATGATTTGAACCTCTCCTGTGAGTCCAGTTTTAGATTCCGATGCTTCACTTCAGGTTTACTGTATCCCTTGGACCTTCTTATTGACGATGAAACACAGAAATTGCATCCGAATTTAATAGAAAATGCACAATGTCAACTTAAGTACAAGAGGACCGACACTCTAAATTTCTATGGTTTGAACCTCACCTGTGAGTCCAGTTTTAGATTCCGATGCTTCACTTCAGGTTTACTGAATCACTTGGACCTTCTTATTGACGATGAAACACAGAAATTGCATCCGAATTTAATACAAAAGGCACAATGCCGGCTTAAGTACAAGAGGACTGACACTCTAATTTTCTATGATTTGAACCTCTCCTGTGATTCCAGTTTTAGATTCCGATGCCTCACTTCAGGTTTACTGTATCCCTTGGACCTTCTTATTGACGATGAAACACAGAAATTGCATCCGAAATTAATACAAAAGGCACAATGCCGACTTAAGTACAAGAGGACTGACACTCTAACTTCCTATCATTTGAACCTCTCCTGTGAGTCCAGTTTTAGATTCCGATGCCTCACTTCAGGTTTACTGTATCCCTTGGACCTTCTTATTGACGATGAAACACAGAAATTGCATCCGAAGTTAGTACAAAATGCACAATGCCGACTTAAGTACAAGAGGACCGACACTCTAACTTTCTATGATTTGAACATCACCTGTGAGTCCAGTTTTAGATTTCGATGCTTCACTTCAGGTCTACTGAATCCCTTGGACCTTCGTATTGACGATGAAACACAGAAATTGCATTCGAATTTAATACAAAATGCACAATGCCGACTTAAGTTTAAGATGACTGACACTCTAACTTTCTTTGATTTGAACCTCTCCTGTGAGTCCAGTTTTAGATTCCGATGCTTCACTTCAGGTTTACTGTATCCCTTGGACCTTCTTATTGACGATGAAACACAGAAATTGCATCCGAATTTAATACAAAAGGCACAATGCCGACTTAAGATCAAGTGGCCTGACACTCTAACTTTCTTTGATTTGAACCTCTTCTGTAATTCCAGTTTTGGATTCCGATGCTTCACTTCAGGTTTTCTGTATCCCTGGGGCCTTCTTATTGATGATCAAACACAGAAATTGCATCCGAATTTAATACAAAAGGCACAATGCCGTCTTAAGTACAAGAGGACTGACACTCTAACTTCCTATTATTTGAACCTCTCCTGTGAGTCCAGTTTTAGATTCCGATGCTTCACTTCAGGTTTCCTGTATCCCTTGGACCTTCTTATTGACGATGAAACACAGAAATTGCATCCGAATTTAATACAAAATGCACAATGCCGACTTAAGAACAAGAGGACCGACACTCTAACTTTCTATGATTTGAACCTCACCTGTGAGTCCAGTTTTAGATTCCGATGCCTCACTTCAGGTTTACTGTATCCCTTGGACCTTCTTATTGACGATGAAACACAGAAATTGCATCCGAAATTAATACAAAAGGCACAATGCCGACTTAAGTACAAGAGGATTGACACTCCAACTTTCTATGATTTGAACCACTCCTGTGAGGCGAGTTTTAGATTCCGATTCTTCACTTCAGGTTTACTGAATCCCTTGGACCTTCGTATTGACGATAAAACACAGAAATTGCATCAGAATTTAATACAAAATGCACAATGCCGACTTAAGTTTAAGATGACTGACACTCTAACTTTCTTTGATTTGAACCTCTCCTGTGATTCCAGTTTTAGATTCCGATGCTTCACTTCAGGATTTCTGTATCCCTTGGACCTTGTTATTGACGATGAAACACAGAAATTGCATCCGAAATTAATACAAAAGGCACAATGCCGACTTAAGTAAAAGAGGACTGACACTCTAACTTTCTATGATTTGAACCTCTTCTGTAATTCCAGTTTTAGATTCCGATGCTTCACTTCAGGTTTTCTGTATCCCTGGGGCCTTCTTGTTGACGATGAAACACAGAAATTGCATCCGAATTTAATACAAAAGGCACAATGCCGACTTAAGTACAAGAGCACTGACACTCTAACTTTCCATGATATGAACCTCTCCTGTGAGTCCAGTTTTAGATTCCGATGCTTCACTTCAGGTTTACTGTATCCCTTGGACCTTCTTATTGACGATGAAACACAGAAATTGCATCTGAATTTAATACAAAAGGCACAATGCCGACTTAAGTACAAGAGGACTGACACCCTAACTTTCTATGATTTACACCTTTCCTGTGAGTCCAGTTTTAGATTCCGATGCTTCATTTCAGGTTTACTGTATCCCTTGGACCTTCTTATTCACGATGATACACAGAAATTGCATCCGAATTCAATACAAAAGGCACAATGCCGACTTAAGTACAAGAGCACTGACACTCTAACTTTCCATGATATGAACCTCTCCTGTGAGTCCAGTTTTAGATTCCGATGCTTCACTTCAGTTTTACTGTATCCCTTGGACATTCCTATTGACGATGAAACACAGAAATTGCATCCGAATTTAATACAAAAGGCACAATGCCGACTGAAGTACAAGATGACTAACACTCTAACTTTCTATGATTTTAACCTCACCTGTGAGTCCAGCTGTAGATTCCGATACTTCACTTCAGGTTTACTGTATACCTTGTACCTTCTTATTGACGATGAAACACAGAAATTGCACCCGAATTTAATACAAAAGGCACAATGCCGACTTAAGTAGAAGAGGACTGACACTCTAACTTTCTATGATATGATCCTCTCCTGTGAGTCCAGTTTTAGATTCCGAAGCTTCACTTCAGGTTTACTGTATCCCTTGGACCTTCTTATTGACGATGAAACATAGAAATTGCATCCGAATGTAATACAAAAGGCACAATGCCGTCTTAAGTACAAGAGGACTGACACTCTAACTTTCTTTGATTTGAACCTCTCCTGTGAGTCCAGTTTTAGATTCCGATGCTTCACTTCAGGTTTACTGTATCCCTTGGACCTTCTTATTGACGATGAAACACAGAAATTGCATCCGAATGTAATACAAAATGCACAATGCCGACTTAAGTTTAAGATGATTGACACTCTAACTTTCTTTGATTTGAACCTCTCCTGTGAGTCCAGTTTTAGATTCCGATGCTTCACTTCAGCTTTACTGTATCCCTTGGACCTTCTTATTGACGATGAAACACAGAAAGTGCATCCGAATTTAATACAAAAGGCACAATGCCGACTTAAATTCAAGTGGCCTGACACTCTAACTTTCTTTGATTTGAACCTCTTCTGTAATTCCAGTTTTAGATTCCGATGCTTCACTTCAGGTTTTCTGTATCCCTGGGGCCTTCTTATTGACGGTGAAACACAGAAATCGCATCCGAATTTAATACAAAAGGCACAATGCCGACTTAAGTCCAAGAGGACTGACACTCTAACTTCCTATTATTTGAACCTCTCCTGTGAGTCCAGTTTCAGATTCCGATGCTTCACTTCAGGTTTACTGTATCCCTTGGACCTTCTTATTGACGATGAAACACAGAAATTGCATCCGAATTTAATACAAAATGCACAATGCCGACTTAAGTACAAGAGGATAGACACTCTAACTTTCTATGATTTGAACCACTCCTGTGAGGCCAGTTTTCGATTCCGATTGTTCACTTCAGGTATTCTGTATACCTTGGACCTTCTTATTGACGATGAAACACAGAAATTGCATCCGAATTTAATACAAAAGGCACAAAGCCGACTTAAGTACAAGAGGACAGACTTTCTAACTTCCTATGATTTGAACCTCTCCTGCTAGTCCAGTTTTAGATTCCGATGCTTCACTTTAGGTTTACTGTATCCCTTAGAGCTTCTTATTGACGATGAAACATAGAAATTGCATCCGAATTTAATACAAACGGCTCAATGCCGGCTTAAGTACAAGAGGACTGACACTCTAACTTTCTATGATTTGAACCTCTCCTGTGAGTCCAGTTTTAGATTCCGATGCTTCACTTCATGTTTACTGTATCCCTTGGACCTTCTTATTGGCGATGAAACACAGAAATTGCATCCGAATTTAATAGAAAATGCACAATGTCGACTTAAGTACAAGAAGACCGACACTCTAACTTTCTATGGTTTGAACCTCACCTGTGAGTCCAGTTTTAGATTCCGATGCTTCACTTCAGGTTTACTGAATCCCTTGGACCTTCTTATTGACGATGAAACACAGAAATTGCATCCGAATTTAATACAAAAGGCACAATGCCGGCTTAAGTACAAGAGGACTGACACTCTAATTTTGTATGATTTGAACCTCTCCTGTGATTCCAGTTTTAGATTCCGATGCCTCACTTCAGGTTTACTGTATCCCTTGGACCTTCTTATTGACGATGAAACACAGAAATTGCATCCGAAATTAATACAAAAGGCACAATGCCGACTTAAGTACAAGAGGACTGACACTCTAACTTCCTATCATTTGAACCTCTCCTGTGAGTCCAGTTTTAGATTCCGATGCCTCACTTCAGGTTTACTGTATCCCTTGGACCTTCTTATTGACGATGAAACACAGAAATTGCATCCGAATTTAATACAAAATGCACAATGCCGACTTAAGTACAAGAGGACCGACACTCTAACTTTCTATGATTTGAACATCACCTGTGAGTCCAGTTTTAGATTTCGATGCTTCACTTCAGGTCTACTGAATCCCTTGGACCTTCGTATTGACGATGAAACACAGAAATTGCATTCGAATTTAATACAAAATGCACAATGCCGACCTAAGTTTAAGATGACTGACACTCTAACTTTTTTTGATTTGAACCTCTCCTGTGAGTCCAGTTTTAGATTCCGATGCTTCACTTCAGGTTTACTGTATCCCTTGGACCTTCTTATTGACGATGAAACACAGAAATTGCATCCGAATTTAATACAAAAGGCACAATGCCGACTGAAGTTCAAGTGGCCTGACACTGTAACTTTCTTTGATTTGAACCTCTCCTGTGATTCCAGTTTTAGATTCCGATGCTTCACTTCAGGATTTCTGTATCCCTTGGACCTTGTTATTGACGATGAAACACAGAAATTGCATCCGAAATTAATACAAAAGGCACAATGCCGACTTAAGTAAAAGAGGACTGACACTCTAACTTTCTATGATTTGAACCTCTTCTGTAATTCCAGTTTTAGATTCCGATGCTTCACTTCAGGTTTTCTGTATCCTTGGGGCCTTCTTGTTGACGATGAAACACAGAAATTGCATCCGAATTTAATACAAAAGGCACAATGCCGACTTAAGTACAAGAGGACTGACACTCTAATTTTCTATGATTTGAACCTCTCCTGTGATTCCAGTTTTAGATTCCGATGCTTCACTTCAAGTTTACTGTATCCCTTGGACATTCTTATTGACGATGAAACACAGAAATTGCATCCGAATTTAATAGAAAATGCACAATGTCGACTTAAGTACAAGAGGACCGACACTCTAACTTTCTATGGTTTGAACCTCACCTGTGAGTCCAGTTTCAGATTCCGATGCTTCACTTCAGGTTTACTGAATCCCTTGGACCTTCTTATTGACGATGAAACACAGAAATTGCTTCCGAATTTAATACAAAAGGCACAATGCCGACTTAAGTACAAGAGGACTGACACTCTAACTTTCTGTGATTTGAACCTCTTCTGTGAGTCCAGTTTTAGATTCCGATGCTTCACTTCAGGTTTACTGTATCCCTTGGACTTTCTTATTGACGATGAAACACAGAAATTGCATTCGATTTTAATACAAAAGGCATAATGCCGACTTAAGTGCAAGAGGACTGACACTCTAACTTTCTATTATTTGAACCTCTCCTGTGAGTCCAGTTTTAGATTCCGATGCTTCACTTCAGGTTTACTGTATCCCTTGGACCTTCTTATTGACGATGAAACACAGAAATTGCATCCGAATGTAGTAGAAAATGCACAATGTCGACTTAAGTACAAGAATACCGACACTCTAACTTTCTTTGATTTGAACCTCACATGTGAGACAAGTTTTAGATTCCGATGCTTCACTTCATGTTTACTGAATCCCTTGGACCTTCTTATTGACGATGAAACACAGAAATTGTATCCGAATTTAATACAAGAGGCACAATGCCGACTTAAGTACAAGAGGACTGACACTCTAATTTTCTTTGATTTGAACCTCTCCTGTGATTCCAGTTTTAGATTCCGATGCTTCACTTCAGGTTTTCTGTATCCCTTGGACCTTCTTATTGACGATGAAACACAGAAATTGCATCCGAAATTAATACAAAAGGCACAATGCCGACTTAAGTACAAGAGGACTAACACTCTAACTTCCAATCATTTGAACCCCTCCTGCGAGTCCAGTATTAGATCCCGATGCCTCACTTCAGGTTTACTGTATTCCTTGGACCTTCTTATTGACGATGAAACACAGAAATTGCATCCGAATTTAATACAAAATGCACAATGCCGACTTAAGTACAAGAGGACCGACACTCTAACTTCCTATGATTTGAACATCACCTGTGAGTCCAGTTTTAGATTTCGATGCTTCACTTCAGGTCTACTGAATCCCTTGGACCTTCGTATTGACGATGAAACACAGAAATTGCATTCGAATTTAATACAAAATGCACAATGCCGACTTAAGTTTAAGATGACTGACACTCTAACTTTCTTTGATTTGAACCTCTCCTGTGAGTCCAGTTTTAGATTCCGATGCTTCACTTCAGGTTTACTGTATCCCTTGGACCTTCTTATTGACGATGAAACACAGAAATTGCATCCGAATTTAATACAAAAGGCACTATGCCGACTTAAGTTCAAGTGGCCTGACACTCTAACTTTCTTTGATTTGAACCTCTTCTGTGAGTCCAGTTTTAGATTCCGATGCTTCACTTCAGTTTTACTGTATCCCTTGGACATTCCTATTGACGATGAAACACAGAAATTGCATCCGAATTTAATACAAAAGGCGCAATGCCGACTGAAGTACAAGAGGACTAACACTCTAACTTTCTATGATTTTAACCTCACCTGTGAGTCCAGTTGTAGATTCCGATACTTCACTTCAGGTTTACTGTATACCTTGTACCTTCTTATTGACGATGAAACACAGAAATTGCACCCGAATTTAATACAAAAGGCACAATGCCGACTTAAGTAGAAGAGGACTGACACTCTAACTTTCTATGATATGATCCTCTCCTGTGAGTCCAGTTTTAGATTCCGAAGCTTCACTTCAGGTTTACTGTATCCCTTGGACCTTCTTATTGACAATGAAACACAGAAATTGCATCCGAATTTAATACAAAAGGCACAATGCCGACTTAAGTACAAGAGGACTGACACTCTAACTTTCTATGATTTGAACCTGACCTAACTTTCTATGATTTGAATCTCTCCTGTGAGTCCAGTTTTACATTCCGATCCTTCCCTTCAGGTTTACTGTATCCCTTGGACCTTCTTATTGACGATGAAACACAGAAATTGCATCCGAATTTAATACAATAGGCACAATGCCGTCTTAAGTACAAGAGGACTGACACTCTAACTTTCTTTGATTTGAACCTCTCCTGTGATTCCAGTTTTAGATTCCGATGCTTCACTTCAGGTTTTCTGTATCCCTGGGACCTTCTTCTTGACGATGAAACACAGAAATTGCATTAGAATTTTATACAAAAAGGCACAATTCCGACTTAAGTACAAGAGGACTGACACTCTAACTTCCTATTATTTGAACCTCTCCTGTGAGTCCAGTTTTAGATTCCGTGCTTCACTTCAGGTTTACTGTATACCTTGGACCTTCTTATTGACGATGAAACACAGAAATTGCATCCGAATTTAATACAAAAGGCACAATGCCGACTTAAGTACAAGTGGACTGACACTCTAACTTTCTTTGATTTGAACCTCTCCTGTGATTCCAGTTTTAGATTCCGATGCTTTACTTCAGGTTTTCTGTATCCCTTGGACCTTCTTATTGACGATGAAGCACAGAAATTGCACCCGAAATTAATACAAAAGGCACAATGCCGACTTAAGTAAAAGAGGACTGACACTCTAACTTTCTATGATTTGAACCTCACCTGTGAGTCCAGTTTTACATTTCGATGCTTCACTTCAGGTTTACTGAATCCCTTGGACCTTCGTATTGACGATGAAACACAGAAATTGCATCCGAATGTAATACAAAATGCACAATGCCGACTTAAGTTTAAGATGATTGACACTCTAACTTTCTTTGATTTGAACCTCTCCTGTGAGTCCAGTTTTAGATTCCGATGCTTCACTTCAGCTTTACTGTATCCCTTGGACCTTCTTATTGACGATGAAACACAGAAAGTGCATCCGAATTTAATACAAACGGCACAATGCCGATTTAAATTCAAGTGGCCTGACACTCTAACTTTCTTTGATTTGAACCTCTTCTGTAATTCCAGTTTTAGATTCCGATGCTTCACTTCAGGTTTTCTGTATCCCTGGGGCCTTCTTATTGACGGTGAAACACAGAAATCGCATCCGAATTTAATACAAAAGGCACAATGCCGACTTAAGTACAAGAGGACTGACACTCTAACTTCCTATCATTTGAACCTCTCCTGTGAGTCCAGTTTTAGATTCCGATGCCTCACTTCAGGTTTACTGTATCCCTTGGACCTTCTTATTGACGATGAAACACAGAAATTGCATCCGAATTTAATACAAAATGCACAATGCCGACTTAAGTACAAGAGGACCGACACTCTAACTTTCTATGATTTGAACATCACCTGTGAGTCCAGTTTTAGATTTCGATGCTTCACTTCAGGTCTACTGAATCCCTTGGACCTTCGTATTGACGATGAAACACAGAAATTGCATTCGAATTTAATACAAAATGCACAATGCCGACTTAAGTTTAAGATGACTGACACTCTAACTTTCTTTGATTTGAACCTCTCCTGTGAGTCCAGTTTTAGATTCCGATGCTTCACTTCAGGTTTACTGTATCCCTTGGACCTTCTTATTGACGATGAAACACAGAAATTGCATCCGAATTTAATACAAAAGGCACAATGCCGACTTAAGTTCAAGTGGCGTGACACTCTAACTTTCTTTGATTTGAACCTCTTCTGTAATTCCAGTTTTGGATTCCGATGCTTCACTTCAGGTTTTCTGTATCCCTGGGGCCTTCTTATTGATGATCAAACACAGAAATTGCATCCGAATTTAATACAAAAGGCACAATGCCGTCTTAAGTACAAGAGGACTGACACTCTAACTTCCTATTATTTGAACCTCTCCTGTGAGTCCAGTTTTAGATTCCGATGCTTCACTTCAGGTTTACTGTATCCCTTGGACCTTCTTATTGACGATGAAACACAGAAATTGCATCCGAATTTAATACAAATTGTACAATGCCGACTTAAGAACAAGAGGACCGACACTCTAACTTTCTATGATTTGAACCTCACCTGTGAGTCCAGTTTTAGATTCCGATGCCTCACTTCAGGTTTACTGTATCCCTTGGACCTTCTTAATGACGATGAAATACAGAAATTGCATCCGAAATTAATACAAAAGGCACAATGCCGACTTAAGTACAAGAGGATAGACACTCCAACTTTCTATGATTTGAACCACTCCTGTGAGGCAAGTTTTAGATTCCGATTCTTCACTTCAGGTTTACTGAATCCCTTGGACCTTCGTATTGACGATAAAACACAGAAATTGCATCAGAATTTAATACAAAATGCACAATGCCGACTTAAGTACAAGAGGACTGACACTCTAACTTTCTATGATTTGAACCTCTTCTGTAATTCCAGTTTTAGATTCCGATGCTTCACTTCAGGTTTTCTGTATCCCTGGGGCCTTCTTGTTGACGATGAAACACAGAAATTGCATCCGAATTTAATACAAAAGGCACAATGCCGACTTAAGTACAAGAGGACTGACACTCTAATTTTCTACGATTTGAACCTCTCCTGTGATTCCAGTTTTAGATTCCGATGCTTCACTTCAAGTTTACTGTATCCCTTGGACCTTCTTATTGACGATGAAACACAGAAAATGCATCCGAATTTAATACAAAAGGCACAATGCCGACTTAAGTACAAGAGGACTGACACTCTAACTTTCTGTGATTTGAACCTCTTCTGTGAGTCCAGTTTTAGATTCCGATGCTTCACTTCAGGTTTACTGTATCCCTTGGACTTTCTTATTGACGATGAAACACAGAAATTGCATTCGATTTTAATACAAAAGGCATAATGCCGACTTAAGTGCAAGAGGACTGACACTCTAACTTTCTATTATTTGAACCTCTCCTGTGAGTCCAGTTTTAGATTCCGATGCTTCACTTTAGGTTTACTGTATCCCTTGGACCTTCTTATTGACGATGAAACACAGAAATTGCATCCGAATGTAATAGAAAATGCACAATGTCGACTTAAGTACAAGAGGACCGACACTCTAACTTTCTATGATTTGAACCTCACATGTGAGACCAGTTTTAGATTCCGATGCTTCACTTCATGTTTACTGAATCCCTTGGACCTTCTTATTGACGATGAAACACAGAAATTGCGTCCGAATTTAATACAAAATGCACAATGTCGACTTAAGTACAAGAGGACCGACACTCTAACTTTCTATGGTTTGAACCTCACCTGTGAGTCCAGTTTCAGATTCCGATGCTTCACTTCAGGTTTACTGAATCCCT
Source organism: Schistocerca americana (assembly GCF_021461395.2). Taxonomy (NCBI): domain Eukaryota; kingdom Metazoa; phylum Arthropoda; class Insecta; order Orthoptera; family Acrididae; genus Schistocerca; species Schistocerca americana. Next base: position 215,856 of record NW_025725523.1, on the reverse strand, counting down.
TGGACCTTCTTATTGACGATGAAACACAGAAATTGCTTCCGAATTTAATACAAAAGGCACAATGCCGGCTTAAGTACAAGAGGACTGACACTCTAATTTTCTATGATTTGAACCTCTCCTGTGATTCCAGTTTTAGATTCCGATGCTTCACTTCAAGTTTACTGTATCCCTTGGACCTTCTTATTGACGATGAAACACAGAAAATGCATCCGAATTTAATACAAAAGGCACAATGCCGACTTAAGTACAAGAGGACTGACACTCTAACTTTCTGTGATTTGAACCTCTTCTGTGAGTCCAGTTTTAGATTCCGATGCTTCACTTCAGGTTTACTGTATCCCTTGGACTTTCTTATTGACGATGAAACACAGAAATTGCATTCGATTTTAATACAAAAGGCATAATGCCGACTTAAGTGCAAGAGGACTGACACTCTAACTTTCTATTATTTGAACCTCTCCTGTGAGTCCAGTTTTAGATTCCGATGCTTCACTTCAGGTTTACTGTATCCCTTGGACCTTCTTATTGACGATGAAACACAGAAATTGCATCCGAATGTAATAGAAAATGCACAATGTTGACTTAAGTACAAGAGGACCGACACTCTAACTTTCTAAGATTTGAACCTCACATGTGAGACCAGTTTTAGATTCCGATGCTTCACTTCATGTTTACTGAATCCCTTGGACCTTCTTATTGACGATGAAACACAGAAATTGTATCTGAATTTAATACAAGAGGCACAATGCCGACTTAAGTACAAGAGGACTGACACTCTAATTTTCTTTGGTTTGAACCTCTCCTGTGATTCCAGTTTTAGATTCCGATGCTTCACTTCAGGTTTTCTGTATCCCTTGGACCTTCTTACTGACGATGAAACACAGAAATTGCATCCGAAATTAATACAAAAGGCACAATGCCGACTTAAGTACAAGAGGACTAACACTCTAACTTCCAATCATTTGAACCTCTCCTGCGAGTCCAGTATTAGATTCCGATGCCTCACTTCAGGTTTACTGTATCCCTTGGACCTTCTTATTGACGATGAAACACAGAAATTGCATCCGAATTTAATACAAAATGCACAATGCCGACTTAAGTACAAGAGGACCGACACTCTAACTTCCTATGATTTGAACATCACCTGTGAGTCCAGTTTTAGATTTCGATGCTTCACTTCAGGTCTACTGAATCCCTTGGACCTTCGTATTGACGATGAAACACAGAAATTGCATTCGAATTTAATACAAAATGCACAATGCCGACTTAAGTTTAAGATGACTGACACTCTAACTTTCTTTGATTTGAACCTCTCCTGTGAGTCCAGTTTTAGATTCCGATGCTTCACTTCAGGTTTACTGTATCCCTTGGACCTTCTTATTGACGATGAAACACAGAAATTGCATCCGAATTTAATACAAAAGGCACTATGCCGACTTAAGTTCAAGTGGCCTGACACTCTAACTTTCTTTGATTTGAACCTCTTCTGTAATTCCAGTTTTGGATTCCGATGCTTCACTTCAGGTTTCCTCTATCCCTGGGGCCTTCTTATTGATGATGAAACACAGAAATTGCATCCAAATTTAACACAAAAGCACAATGCCTACTTAAGTACAAGAGGACTGACACTCTAACTTCCTATTATTTGAACCTCTCCTGTGAGACCAGTTTTAGATTCCGATGCTTCACTTCAGGTTTACTGTATCCCTTGGACCTTCTTATTGACGATGAAACACAGAAATTGCATCCGAATTTAATACAAAATGCACAATGCCGACTTAAGTACAAGAGGACCGACACTCTAACTTTCTATGATTTGAACCTCACCTGTGAGTCCAGTTTTAGATTCCGATGCCTCACTTCAGGTTTACTGTATCCCTTGGACCTTCTTATTGACGATGAAACACAGAAATTGCATCCGAAATTAATACAAAAGGCACAATGCCGACTTAAGTACAAGAGGATAGACACTCTAACTTTCTATGATTTGAACCACTCCTGTGAGGCCAGTTTTAGATTCCGATTAGTCACTTCTTGTTTACTGTATCCCTTGGACCTTCTTATTGACGATGAAACACAGAAATTGCATCCGAATTTAATACAAAAGGCACAATGCCGACTTAAGTACAAGAGGACTGACTTTCTAACTTCCTATGATCTGAACCTCTCCTGCTAGTCCAGTTTTAGATTCCGATGCTTCACTTCAGGTTTACGGTATCCCTTGGAGCTTCTTATTGACGATGAAACACAGAAATTGCATCCGAATTTAATACAAAAGGCACAATGCCGGCTTAAGTACAAGAGGACTGACACTCTAACTTTCTATTATTTGAACCTCTCCTGTGAGTCCAGTTTTAGATTCCGATGCTTCACTTCAGGTTTACTGTGTCCCTTGGACCTTCTTATTGACGATGAAACACAGAAATTGCATCCGAATTTAATACAAAAGGCACAATGCCGACTTAAGTACAAGAGGACTGACACTCTAACTTCCTATTCTTTGAACCTCACCTGTGAGTCCAGTTTTAGATTCCGATGCCTCACTTCAGGTTTACTGCATCCCTTGGACCTTCTTATTGACGATGAAACACAGAAATTGCATCCGAAATTAATACAAAAGGCACAATGCTGACTTAAGCACAAGAGGACTGACACTCTAAATTCCTATCATTTGAACCTCTCCTGTGAGTCCAGTTTTAGATTCCGATGCCTCACTTCAGGTTTGCTGTATCCCTTGGACCTTCTTATTGACGATGAAACACAGAAATTGCATCCGAATTTAATACAAAATGCACAATGCAGACTTAAGTACAAGAGGACCGACACTCTAACTTTCTATGATTTGAACATCACCTGTGAGTCCAGTTTTAGATTTCGATGCTTCACTTCAGGTCTACTGAATCCCTTGGACCTTCGTATTGACGATGAAACACAGAAATTGCATTCGAATTTAATACAAAATGCATAATGCCGACTTAAGTTTAAGATGACTGACACTCTAACTTGCTTTGATTTGAACCTCTCCTGTGAGTCCAGTTTTAGATTCCGATGCTTCACTTCAGGTTTACTGTATCACTTGGACCTTCTTATTGACGATGAAACACAGAAATTGCATCCGAATTTAATACAAAAGGCACAATGCCGACTTAAGTTCAAGTGGCCTGACACTCTAACTTTCTTTGATTTGAACCTCTTCTGTAATTCCAGTTTTGGATTCCGATGCTTCACTTCAGGTTTTCTGTATCCCTGGGGCCTTCTTAATGATGATGAAACACAGAAATTGCATCCGAATTTAATACAAAAGGCACAATGCCGGCTTAAGTACAAGAGGACTGACACTCTAACTTCATATTATTTGAACCTCTCCTGTGAGTCCAGTTTTAGATTCCGATGCTTCACTTCAGGTTTACTGTATCCCTTGGACCTTTTTATTGACGATGAAACACAGAAATTGCATCCGAATTTAATACAAAAGGCACAATGCCGGCTTAAGTACAAGAGGACTGACACTCTAACTTTCTATTATTTGAACCTCTCCTGTGAGTCCAGTTTTAGATTCCGATGCTTCACTTCAGGTTTACTGTGTCCCTTAGACCTTCTTATTGACGATGAAACACAGAAATTGCATCCGAATTTAATACAAAAGGCACAATGCCGACTTAAGTACAAGAGGACTGACACTCTAACTTCCTATTCTTTGAACCTCACCTGTGAGTCCAGTTTTAGATTCCGATGCCTCACTTCAGGTTTACTGCATCCCTTGGACCTTCTTATTGACGATGAAACACAGAAATTGCATCCGAAATTAATACAAAAGGCACAATGCCGACTTAAGTACAAGAGGACTGACACTCTAAATTCCTATCATTTGAACCTCTCCTGTGAGTCCAGTTTTAGATTCCGTAGCCTCACTTCAGGTTTACTGTATCCCTTGGACCTTCTTATTGACGATGAAACACAGAAATTGCATCCGAATTTAATACAAAATGCACAATGCCGACTTAAGTACAAGAGGACCGACACTCTAACTTTCTATGATTTGAACATCACCTGTGAGTCCAGTTTTAGATTTCGATGCTTCACTTCAGGTCTACTGAATCCCTTGGACCTTCGTATTGACGATGAAACACAGAAATTGCATTCGAATTTAATACAAAATGCATAATGCCGACTTAAGTTTAAGATGACTGACACTCTAACTTGCTTTGATTTGAACCTCTCCTGTGAGTCCAGTTTTAGATTCCGATGCTTCACTTCAGGTTTACTGTATCACTTGGACCTTCTTATTGACGATGAAACACAGAAATTGCATCCGAATTTAATACAAATGCACAATGCCGACTTAAGTTCAAGTGGCCTGACACTCTAACTTTCTTTGATTTGAACCTCTTCTGTAATTCCAGTTTTGGATTCCGATGCTTCACTTCAGGTTTTCTGTATCCCTGGGGCCTTCTTAATGATGATGAAAAACAGAAATTGCATCCGAATTTAATACAAAAGGCACAATGCCGGCTTAAGTACAAGAGGACTGACACTCTAACTTCATATTATTTGAACCTCTCCTGTGAGTCCAGTTTTAGATTCCGATGCTTCACTTCAGGTTTACTGTATCCCTTGGACCTTCTTATTGACGATGAAACACAGAAATTGCATCCGAATTTAATACAAAATGCACAATGCCGACTTAAGTACAAGAGGACCGACACTCTAACTTCCTATGATTTGAACCTCACCTGTGAGTCCAGTTTTAAATTCCGATGCCTCACTTCAGGTTTACTGTATCCCTTGGACCTTCTTATTGACGATGAAACACAGAAATTGCATCCGAATTTAATACAAAAGGCACAATGCCGACTTAAGTACAAGAGGACTGACTTTCTAACTTCCTATGATTTGAACCTCTCCTGCTAGTCCAGTTTTAGATTCCGATGCTTCACTTCAGGTTTACTGTATCCCTTGGAGCTTCTTATTGACGATGAAACACAGAAATTGCATCCGAATTTAATACAAAAGGCACAATGCCGGCTTAAGTACAAGAGGACTGACACTCTAACTTTCTATTATTTGAACCTCTCCTATGAGTCCAGTTTTAGATTCCGATGCTTCACTTCAGGTTTACTGTGTCCCTTGGACCTTCTTATTGACGATGAAACACAGAAATTGCATCCGAATTTAATACAAAATGCACAATGTCGACTTAAGTACAAGAGGACCGACACTCTAACTTTCTATGTCTTGAACCTCACCTGTGTGTCCAGTTTTAGATTCCGATGCTTCACTTCAGGTTTACTGAATCCCTTGGACCTTCTTATTGACGATGAAACACAGAAATTGCATCCGAATTTAATTAAAAATGCACAATGCCGACTTAAGTACAAGAGGACTGACACTCTAACTTTCTTTGATTTGAACCTCTCCTGTGATTCCAGTTTTAGATTCCGATGCTTCACTTCAGGTTTTCTGTATCCCATGGACCTTCTTATTGACGATGAAACACAGAAATTGCATCCGAAATTAATACAAAAGGCACAATGCCGACTTAAGTAAAAGAGGTCTGACACTCTAACTTTCTATGATTTGAACCTCACCTGTGAGTCCAGTTTTAGATTTCGATGCTTCACTTCAGGTTTACTGAATCCCTTGGACCTTCGTATTGACGATGAAACACAAAAATTGCATCCGAATTTAATACAAAATTGCACAATGCCGACTTAAGCTTAAGATGACTGACACTCTAACTTTCTTTGATTTGAACCTCTCCTGTGAGTCCAGTTTTAGATTTCGATGCTTCACTTCAGGTTTACTGTATCCCTTGGACCTTCTTATGAACGATGAAACACAGAAATTGCATCCGAATTTAATACAAAAGGCACAATGCCGACTTAAGTTCAAGTGGCCTGACACTCTAACTTTCTTTGATTTGAACCTCTTCTCTAATTCCAGTTTTAGATTCCGATGCTTCACTTCAGGTTTTCTATATCCCTGGGGCCTTCTTATTGACGATGAAAAACAGAAATTGCATCCGAATTTAATACAAAAGGCACAATGCCGACTTAAGTACAAGAGGACTGACACTCTACCTTCCTATTATTTGAACCTCTCCTGTGAGTCCAGTTTTAGATTCCGATGCTTCACTTCAGGTTTACTGTATCCCTTGGACCTTCTTATGAACGATGAAACACAGAAATTGCATCCGAAATTAATACCAAAGGCACAATGCCGACTTAAGTACAAGAGGATAGACACTCTAACTTTCTATGATTTGACCACTCCTGTGAGGCCAGTTTTAGATTCCGATTCTTCACTTCAGGTTTACTGAATCCATTGGACCTTCTTATTGACGATGAAACACAGAAATTGCATCCGAATTTATTACAAAAGGCACAATGCCGGCTTAAGTACAAGAGGACTGACACTCTAATTTTCTTTGATTTGAACCTCTTATGTAATTCCAGTTTTGGATTCCGATGCTTCTCTTCAGGTTTTCTGTATCCCTGGGGCCTTCTTATTGATGATGAAACACAGAAATTGCATCCGAATTTAATACAAAAGGCACAATGCCGACTTAAGTTCAAGTGGCCTGACACTCTAACTTTCTTTGATTTGAACCTCTTCTGTAATTCCAGTTTTGGATTCCGATGCTTCACTTCAGGTTTTCTGTATCCCTGGGGCCTTCTTATTGATGATGAAACACAGAAATTGCATCCGAATTTAATACAAAAGGCACAATGCCGACTTAAGTACAAGAGGACTGACACTCTAACTTCATATTATTTGAACCTCTCCTGTGAGTCCAGTTTTAGATTCCGATGCTTCACTTCAGGTTTACTGTATCCCTTGGACCTTCTTATTGACGATGAAACACAGAAATTGCATCCGAATTTAATACAAAATGCACAATGCCGACTTAAGTACAAGAGGACCGACACTCTAACTTCCTATGATTTGAACCTCACCTGTGAGTCCAGTTTTAGATTCCGATGCCTCACTTCAGGTTTACTGTATCCCTTGGACCTTCTTATTGACGATGAAACACAGAAATTGCATCCGAAATTAATACAAAAGGCACAATGCCGACTTAAGTACAAGAGGATAGACACTCTAACTTTCTATGATTTGAACCACTCCTGTGAGGCCAGTTTTAGATTCCGATTCTTCACTTCAGGTTTACTGTATCCCTTGGACCTTCTTATTGACGATGAAACACAGAAATTGCATCCGAATTTAATACAAAAGGCACAATGCCGACTTAAGTACAAGAGGACTGACTTTCTAACTTCCTATGATTTGAACCTCTCCTGCTAGTCCAGTTTTAGATTCCGATGCTTCACTTCAGGTTTACTGTATCACTTGGACCTTCTTATTGACGATGAAACACAGAAATTGCATCCGAATTTAATACAAAAGGCACAATGCCGACTTAAGTTCAAGTGGCCTGACACTCTAACTTTCTTTGATTTGAACCTCTTCTGTAATTCCAGTTATGGATTCCGATGCTTCACTTCAGGTTTTCTGTATCCCTGGGGCCTTCTTATTGATGATGAAACACAGAAATTGTATCCGAATTTAATACAAAAGGCACAATGCCGACTTAAGTACAAGAGGACTGACACTCTAACTTCATATTATTTGAACCTCTCCTGTGAGTCCAGTTTTAGATTCCGATGCTTCACTTCAGGTTTATTGTATCCCTTGGACCTTCTTATTGACGATGAAACACAGAAATTGCATCCGAATTTAATACAAAATGCACAATGCCGACTTAAGTACAAGAGGACCGACACTCTAACTTCCTATGATTTGAACCTCACCTGTGAGTCCAGTTTTAGATTCCGATGCCTCACTTCAGGTTTACTGTATCCCTTGGACCTTCTTATTGACGATGAAACACAGAAATTGCATCCGAAATTAATACAAAAGGCACAATGCCGACTTCAGTACAAGAGGATAGACACTCTAACTTTCTATGATTTGAACCACTCCTGTGAGGCCAGTTTTAGATTCCGATTCTTCACTTCAGGTTTACTGTATCCCTTGGACCTTCTTATTGACGATGAAACACAGAAATTGCATCCGAATTTAATACAAAAGGCACAATGCCGACTTAAGTACAAGAGGACTGACTTTCTAACTTCCTATGATTTGAACCTCTCCTGCTAGTCCAGTTTTAGATTCCGATGCTTCACTTCAGGTTTACTGTATCCCTTGGAGCTTCTTATTGACGATGAAACACAGAAATTGCATCCGAATTTAATACAAAAGGCACAATGCCGGCTTAAGTACAAGAGGACTGACACTCTAACTTTCTATTATTTGAACCTCTCCTGTAAGGCCAGTTTTAGATTCCGATGCTTCACTTCAGGTTTATTGTGTCCCTTGGACCTTCTTATTGACGATGAAACACAGAAATTGCATCCGAATTTAATAGAAAATGCACAATGTCGACTTAAGTACAAGAGGACCGACACTCTAACTTTCTATGTCTTGAACCTCACCTGTGAGTTCAGTTTTAGATTCCGATGCTTCACTTCAGGTTTACTGTATCCCTTGGACCTTCTTATGAACGATGAAATACAGAAATTGCATCCGAATTTAATACAAAAGGCACAATGCCGACTTAAGTTCAAGTGGCCTGACACTCTAACTTTCTTTGATTTGAACCTCTTCTCTAATTCCAGTTTTAGATTCCGATGCTTCACTTCAGGTTTTCTGTATCCCTGGGGCCTTCTTATTGACGATGAAACACAGAAATTGCATCCGAATTTAATAGAAAAGGCACAATGCCGACTTAAGTACAAGAGGACTGACACTCTAGCTTTCTATTATTTGAACCTCTCCTGTGAGTCCAGTTTTAGATTCCGATGCTTCACTTCAGGTTTACTGTATCCCTTGGACCTTCTTATTGACGATGAAACACAGAAATTGCATCCGAATTTAATAGAAAATGCACAATGCCGACTTAAGTACAAGAGGACCGACACTCTAACTTTCTATGATTTGAACCTCACCTGTGAGTCCAGTTTTCGATTCCGATGCCTCACTTCAGGCTTACTGTATCCCTTGGACCTTCTTATTGACGATGAAACACAGAAATTGCATCCGAAATTAATACAAAAGGCACAATGCCGACTTAAGTACAAGAGGATAGACACTCTAACTTTCTATGATTTGACCACTCCTGTGAGGCCAGTTTTAGATTCCGATTCTTCACTTCAGGTTTGCTGAATCCTTTGGACCTTCTTATTGACGATGAAACACAGAAATTGCATCCGAATTTAATACAAAAGGCACAATGCCGGCTTAAGTACAAGAGGACTGACACTCTAATTTTCTATGATTTGAACCTCTCCTGTGATTCCAGTTTTAGATTCCGTTGCTTCACTTCAAGTTTACTGTATCCCTTGGACCTTCTTATTGACGATGAAACACAGAAAATGCAACCGAATTTAATACAAAAGGCACAATGCCGACTTAAGTACAAGAGGACTGACACTCTAACATTCTCTGATTTGAACCTCTTCTGTGAGTCCAGTTTTAGATTCCGATGCTTCACTTCAGGTTTACTGTATCCCTTGGACTTTCTTATTGACGATGAAACACAGAAATTGCATTCGATTTTAATACAAAAGGCATAATGCCGACTTAAGTACAAGAGGACTGACACTCTAACTTTCTCTGATTTGAACCTCCCCTGAGAGTCCAGTTTTTGTTGCCGAGGCTTCACTTCAGGTTTACTGTATCCCTTGGACCTTCTTATTGACGATGAAACACAGAAATATCATTCGAAATTAATACAAAAGGCACAATGCCGACTTAAGTACAAGAGGACAGACACTCTAAGTTCTATGATTTGAACCTCTCCTGTGAGTCCAGTTTTAGATTACGATGCTTCTCTTCAGGTTTACTGTATCGCTTGGACCTACTTACTGACGATGTAACACAGAAATTGCATCCAAATTTAATACAAAAGGCACAATGTCGACTTAAGTACAAGAGGACTGACACTCTAACTTTCAATGTTTTGAACCCTCCTGTGAGTCCAGTTTTAGTATCCGATGCATCACTTCGGGTTTACTGTATCCCTTGGACCTTCTTATTGACGATGACCACAGAAATTGCATCCGAATGTAATACAAAAGGCACAATGCTGACTTAAGTACAAGAGGACTGACACTCTAACTTTCTATTATTTGAACCTCTCCTGTGAGTCCAGTTTTAGATTCCGATGCTTCACTTCAGGTTTACTGAATCCCTTGGACCTTCTTATTGACGATGAAGCACAGAAATTGCATCCGAATGTAATAGAAAATGCACAATGTCGACTTAAGTACTAGAGGACCGCCACTCTAACTTTCTATGATTTGAACCTCACATGTGAGTCCAGTTTTAGATTCCGATGCTTCACTTCAGGTTTACTGAATCCCTTGGACCTTCTTATTGACGATGAAACATAGAAATTGCATCCGAATTTAATACAAGAGGCACAATGCCGACTTAAGTACAAGAGGACTGACACTCTAATTTTCTTTGATTTGAACCTCTCCTGTGATTCCAGTTTCAGATTCCGATGCTTCACTTCAGGTTTTCTGTATCCCTTGGACCTTCTTATTGACGATGAAACACAGAAATTGCATCCGAAATTAATACAAAATGAACAATGCCGACTTAAGTAAAAGAGGACTGACACTCTAACTTTCTATGATTTGAACCTCACCTGTGAGTCCAGTTTTAGATTTCGATGCTTCACTTCAGGTTTACTGAATCGCTTGGACCTTCGTATTGACGACGAAACACAGAAATTGCATCCGAATTTAATACAAAATGCACAATGCCGACTTAAGTTTAAGATGACTGACACTCTAACTTCTTTGATTTGAACCTCTCCTGTGATTCCAGTTTTAGATTCCGATGCTTCACTTCAGGTTTACTGTATCTCTTGGACCTTCTTATTGACGATGAAACACAGAAATTGCATCCGAATTTAATACAAAAGGCACAATGCCGACTTAAGTACAAGAGGACTGACACTCTAACTTCCTATTATTTGAACCTCTCCTGTGAGTCCAGTTTTAGATTCCGATGCTTCACTTCAGGTTTACTGTATCCCTTGGACCTTCTTATTGACGATGAAACACAGAAATTGCATCCGAATTTAATACAAAATGCTCAATGCCGACTTAAGTACAAGAGGACCGACACTCTAACTTTCTATGATTTGAACCTCACCTGTGAGTCCAGTTTTAGTTTCCGATGCCTCACTTCAGGTTTACTGTATCCCTTGGACCTTCTTATTGACGATGAAACACAGAAATTGCATCCGAAATTAATACAAAAGGCACAATGCCGACTTAAGTACAAGAGGACTGACACTCTAACTTCCTATCATTTGAACCTCTCCTGTGAGTCCAATTTTAGATTCCGTTGCCTCACTTGAGGTTTACTGTATCCCTTGGAACTTCTTATTGACGATGAAACACAGAAATTGCATCCGAATTTGATACAAAATGCACAATGCCGACTTAAGTACAAGAGGACCGACACTCTAACTTACTATGATTTGAACATCACCTGTGAGTCCAGTTTTAGATTTCGATGCTTCACTTCAGGTCTACTGAATCCCTTGGACCTTCGTATTGACGATGAAACACAGAAATTGCATTCGAATTTAATACAAAATGCACAATGCCGACTTAAGTTTAAGATGACTGACACTCTAACTTTCTTTGATTTGAACCTCTCCTGTGAGTCCAGTTTTAGATTCCGATGCTTCACTTCAGGTTTACTGTATCCCTTGGACCTTATTATTGACGATGAAACACAGAAATTGCATCCGAATTTAATACAAAAGGCACTATGCCGACTTAAGTTCAAGTGGCCTGACACTCTAACTTTCTTTGATTTGAACCTCTTCTGTAATTCCAGTTTTGGATTCCGATGCTTCACTTCAGGTTTTCTCTATCCCTGGGGCCTTCTTATTGATGATGAAACACAGAAATTGCATCCGAATTTAATACAAAAGCACAATGCCGACTTAAGTACAAGAGGACTGACACTCTAACGTCCTATTATTTGAACCTCTCCTGTGAGTCCAGTTTTAGATTCCGATGCTTCACTTCAGGTTTACTGTATCCCTTGGACCTTCTCATTGACGATGAAACACAGAAATTGCATCCGAATTTAATACAAAATGCACAATGCCGACTTAAGTACAAGAGGACCGACACTCTAACTTTCTATGATTTGAACCTCACCTGTGAGTCCAGTTTTAGATTCCGATGCCTCACTTCAGGTTTACTGTATCCCTTGGACCTTCTTATTGACGATGAAACACAGAAATTGCATCCGAAATTAATACAAAAGGCACAATGCCGACTTAAGTACAAGAGGATAGACACTCTAACTTTCTATGATTTGAACCACTCCTGTGAGGCCAGTTTTAGATTCCGATTCTTCACTTCTTGTTTACTGTATCCCTTGGACCTTCTTATTGACGATGAAACACAGAAATTGCATCCGAAATTAATACAAAAGGCACAATGCCGACTTAAGTACAAGAGGACTGACTTTCTAACTTCCTATGATTTGAACCTCTCCTGCTAGTCCAGTTTTAGATTCCGATGCTTCACTACAGGTTTACTGTATCCCTTGGAGCTTCTTATTGACGATGAAACACAGAAATTGCATTCGATTTTAATACAAAAGCCATAATGCCGACTTAAGTACAAGAGGACTGACACTCTAACTTTCTCTGATTTGAACCTCCCCTGTGAGTTCAGTTTTAGATTCCGATGTTTCACTTCGGGTTTACTGTACCCCTTGGACCTTCTTATTGACGATGAAGCACAGAAATTGCATCCGATTTTAATACAAAAGGAATAATGCCTACTTAAGTACAAGAAGACTGTCACTCTAACTTTCTCTGATTTGAACGTCCCCTGAGAGTCCAGTTTTTGTTGCCGAGGCTTCACTTCAGGTTTACTGTATCCCTTGGACCTTCTTATTGACGATGAAACACAGAAATTGCATTCGAAATTAATACAAAAGGCACAATGCCGACTTAAGTACAAGAGGACAGACACTCTAAGTTTCTATGATTTGAACCTCTCCTGTGAGTCCAGTTTTAGATTCCGATGCTTCTCTTCAGGTTTACTGTATCCCTTGGACCTTCTTACTGACGATGTAACACAGAAATTGCATCCAAATTTAGTACAAAAGGCACAATGTCGACTTAAGTACAAGAGGACTGACACTCTAACTTTCAATGTTTTGAACCCCTCCTGTGAGTCCAGTTTTAGTATCCGATGCATCACTTCAGGTTTACTGTATCCCTTGGACCTTCTTATTGACGATGACCACAGAAATTGCATCCGAATGTAATACAAAAGGCACAATGCTGACTTAAGTACAAGAGGATTGACACTCTAACTTTCTATGATTTGAAAATCACATGTGAGTCCAGTTTTAGATTCCGATGCTTCACTTCAGGTTTACTGAATCCCTTGGACCTTCTTATTGACGATGAAACACAGAAATTGCATTCGAATTTAATACAAGAGGCACAATGCCGACTTAAGTACAAGAGGACTGACACTCTAATTTTCTTTGATTTGAACCTCTCCTGTGATTCCAGTTTTAGATTCCGATCCTTCACTTCAGGTTTTCTGTATCCCTTGGACCTTCTTATTGACGATGAAACACAGAAATTGCATCCGAAATTAATACAAAAGGCACAATGCCGACTTAAGTAAAAGAGGACTGACACTCTAACTTTCTATGATTTGAACCTCTCCTGTGAGTCCAGTTTTAGATTTCGATGCTTCACTTCAGGTTTACTGTATCTCTTGTACCTTCTTATTGACGATGAAACACAGAAATTGCATCCGAATTTAATACAAAAGGCACAATGCCGACTTAAGTACAAGAGGACTGACACTCTAACTTCCTATTATTTGAACCTCTCCTGTGAGTCCAGTTTTAGATTCCGATGCTTCACTTCAGGTTTACTGTATCCCTTGGACCTTCTTATTGACGATGAAACACAGAAATTGCATCCGAATTTAATACAAAATGCGCAATGCCGACTTAAGTACAAGAGGGCCGACACTCTAACTTTCTATGATTTGAACCTCACCTGTGAGTCCAGTTTTAGATTCCGATGCCTCACTTCAGGTTTACTGTATCCCTTGGACCTTCTTATTGACGATGAAACACAGAAATTGCATCCGAAATTAATACAAATGGCACAATGCCGACTTAAGTACAAGAAGACTGACACACTAACTTCCTATCATTTGAACCTCTCCTGTGAGTCCAGTTTTAGATTCCGATGCCTCACTTGAGGTTTACTGTATCCCTTGGAACTTCTTATTGACGATGAAACACAGAAATTGCATCCGAATTTAATACAAAATGCACAATGCCTACTTAAGTACAAGAGGACCGACACTCTAACTTTCTATGATTTGAACATCACCTGTGAGTCCAGTTTTAGATTTCGATGCTTCACTTCAGGTCTACTGAATCCCTTGGACCTTCGTATTGACGATGAAATACAGAAATTGCATTCGAATTTAATACAAAATGCACAATGCCGACTTAAGTTTAAGATGACTGACACTCTAACTTTCTTTGATTTGAACCTCTCCTGTGAGTCCAGTTTTAGATTCCGATGCTTCACTTCAGGTTTACTGTATCCCTTGGACCTTCTTATTGACGATGAAACACAGAAATTGCATCCGAATTTAATACAAAAGGCACTATGCCGACTTAAGTTCAAGTGGCCTGACACTCTAACTTTCTTTGATTTGAACCTCTTCTGTAATTCCAGTTTTGGATTCCGATGCTTCACTTCAGGTTTTCTCTATCCCTGGGGCCTTCGTATTGATGATGAAACACAGAAATTGCATCCGAATTTAATACAAAAGCACAATGCCGACTTAAGTACAAGAGGACTGGCACTCTAACGTCCTATTATTTGAACCTCTCCTGTGAGTCCAGTTTTAGATTCCGATGCTTCACTTCAGGTTTACTGTATCCCTTGGACCTTCTTATTGACGATGAAACACAGAAATTGCATCCGAATTTAATACAAAATGCACAATGCCGACTTAAGTTTAAGATGACTGACACTCTAACTTTCTTTGATTTGAACCTCTCCTGTGAGTCCAGTTTTAGATTCCGATGCTTCACTTCAGGTTTACTGTATCCCTTGGACCTTCTTATTGACGATGAAACACAGAAATTGCATCCAAATTTAATACAAAAGGCACAATGCCGGCTTAAGTACAAGAGGACTGACACTCTAACTTTCTATTATTTGAACCTCTCCTGTGAGTCCAGTATTAGATTCCGACGCTTCATTTCAGGTTTACTGTGTCCCTTGGACCTTCTTATTGACGATGAAACACAGAAATTGCATCCGAATTTAATACAAAATGCACAATGCCGACTTAAGTACAAGAGGACCGACACTCTAAGTTTCTATGATTTGAACCTCACCTGTGAGTCCAGTTGTAGATTCCGATGCCTCACTTCAGGTTTACTGTATCCCTTGTACCTTCGTATTGACGATGAAACACAGATATTGCATCCGAAATTAATACAAAAGGCACAATGCCGACTTAAGTACAAGAGGATAGACACTCTAACTTTCTATGATTTGAACCACTCCTGTGAGGCCAGTTTTAGATTCCGATTCTTCACTTCAGGTTTACTGTATCCCTTGGACCTTCTTATTGACGATGAAACACAGAAATTGCATCCGAATTTAATACAAAAGGCACAATGCCGACTTAAGTACAAGAGGACTGACTTTCTAACTTCCTATGATTTGAACCTCTCCTGCTAGTCCAGTTTTAGATTCCGATGCTTCACTTCAGGTTTACTGTATCCCTTGGAGCTTTTTATTGACGATGAAACACAGAAATTGCATCCGAATTTAATACAAAAGGCACAATGCCGGCTTAAGTACAAGAGGACTGACACTCTAACTTTCTAATATTTGTACCTCTCCTGTGAGTCCAGTTTTAGATTCCGATGCTTCACTTCAGGTTTACTGTGTCCCTTGGACCTTCTTATTGACGATGAAACACAGAAATTGCATCCGAATTTAATACAAAAGGCACAATGCCGACTTAAGTACAAGAGGACTGACACTCTAACTTCCTATTATTTGAACCTCACCTGTGAGTCCAGTTTTAGATTCCGATGCCTCACTTCAGGTTTACTGTATCCCTTGGACCTTCTTATTGACGATGAAACACAGATATTGCATCCGAAATTAATACAAAAGGCACAATGCCGACTTAAGTATAAGAGGACTGACACTCTAACTTCCTATCATTTGAACCTCTCCTGTGATTCCAGTTTTAGATTCCGATGCCTCACTTCAGGTTTACTGTATCCCTTGGACCTTCTTATTGACGATGAAACACAGAAATTGCATCCGAATTTAATACGAAAGGCACAATGCCGACTTAAGTACAAGAGGACCGACACTCTAACTTTCTATGATTTGAACATCACCTGTGAGTCCAGTTTTAGATTTCGATGCTTCACTTCAGGTCTACTGAATCCTTTGGACCTTCGTATTGACGATGAAACACAGAAATTGCATTCGAATTTATTACAAAATGCACAATGCCGACTTAGGTTTAAGATGACTGACACTCTAACTTTCTTTGAGTTGAACCTCTCCTGTGAGTCCAGTTTTAGATTCCGATGCTTCACTTCAGGTTTACTGTATCACTTGGACCTTCTTATTGACGATGAAACACAGAAATTGCATCCGAATTTAATACAAAAGGCACAATGCCGACTTAAGTTCAAGTGGCCTGACACTCTAACTTTCTTTGATTTGAACCTCTTCTGTACTTCCAGTTTTGGATTCCGATGCTTCACTTCAGGTTTTCTGTATCCCTGGGGCCTTCTTATTGATGATGAAACACAGAAATTGCATCCGAATTTAATACAAAAGACACAATGCCGACTTAAGTACAAGAGGACTGACACTCTAACTTCATATTATTTGAACCTCTCCTGTGAGTCCAGTTTTAGATTCCGATGCTTCACTTCAGGTTTACTGTATCCCTTGGACCTTCTTATTGACGATGAAACACAGAAATTGCATCCGAATTTAATACAAAATGCACAATGCCAACTTAAGTACAAGAGGACCGACACTCTAACTTTCTATGATTTGAACCTCACCTGTGAGTCCAGTTTTAGATTCCGATGCCTCACTTCAGGTTTACTGTATCCCTTGGACCTTCTTATTGACGATGAAACACAGAAATTGCATCCGAAATTAATACAAAAGGCACAATGCCGACTTAAGTACAAGAGGATAGACACTCTAACTTTCTATGATTTGAACCACTCCTGTGAGGCCAGTTTTAGATTCCGATTTTTCACTTCAGGTTTACTGTATCCGTTGGACCTTCTTATTGACGATGAAACACAGAAATTGCATCCGAATTTAATACAAAAGGCACAATGCCGACTTAAGTACAAGAGGACTGACACTCTAGCTTTCTATTATTTGAACCTCTCCTGTGAGTCCAGTTTTAGATTCCGATGCTTCACTTCAGGTTTACTGTGTCCCTTGGACCTTCTTATTGACGATGAAACACAGAAATTGCATCCGAATTTAATAGAAAATGCACAATGTCGACTTAAGTACAAGAGGACCGACACTCTAACTTTCTTTGATTTGAACCTCTCCTGTGAGTCCAGTTTTAGATTCCGATGCTTCACTTCAGGTTTACTGTATCCCTTGGACCTTCTTATTAACGATGAAACACAGAAATTGCATCCGAATTTAATACAAAAGGCACAATGCCGACTTAAGTTCAAGTGGCCTGACACTCTAACTTTCTTTGATTTGAACCTCTTCTGTAATTCCAGTTTTAGATTCCGATGCTTCACTTCAGGTTTTCTGTATCCCTGCGGCCTTCTTATTGACGATGAAACGCAGAAATTGCATCCGAATTTAATACAAAAGGCACAATGCCGACTTAAGTACAAGAGGACTGACACTCTAACTTCCTATTATTTGAACCTCTCCTGTGAGTCTAGTTTTAGATTCCGATGCTTCACTTCAGGTTTACTGTATCCCTTGGACCTTCTTATTGACGTTGAAACACAGAAATTGCATCCGAATTTAATACAAAATGCACAATGCCGACTTAAGTACAAGAGGACCGACCCTCTAACTTTCTATGGTTTGAACCTCACCTGTGAGTCCAGTTTTCGATTCCGATGCCTCACTTCAGGCTTACTGTATCCCTTGGACCTTCTTATTGACGATGAAACACAGAAATTGCATCCGAAATTAATACAAAAGGCACAATGCCGACTTAAGTACAAGAGGATAGACACTCTAACTTTCTATGATTTGAACATCACCTGTGAGTCCAGTTTTAGATTTCGATGCTTCACTTCAGGTCTACTGAATCCCTTGGACCTTCGTATTGACGATGAAATACAGAAATTGCATTCGAATTTAATACAAAATGCACAATGCCGACTTAAGTTTAAGATGACTGACACTCTAACTTTCTTTGATTTGAACCTCTCCTGTGAGTCCAGTTTTAGATTCCGATGCTTCACTTCAGGTTTACTGTATCCCTTGGACCTTCTTATTGACGATGAAACACAGAAATTGCATCCGAATTTAATACAAAAGGCACTATGCCGACTTAAGTTCAAGTGGCCTGACACTCTAACTTTCTTTGATTTGAACCTCTTCTGTAATTCCAGTTTTGGATTCCGATGCTTCACTTCAGGTTTTCTCTATCCCTGGGGCCTTCGTATTGATGATGAAACACAGAAATTGCATCCGAATTTAATACAAAAGCACAATGCCGACTTAAGTACAAGAGGACTGACACTCTAACGTCCTATTATTTGAACCTCTCCTTTGAGTCCAGTTTTAGATTCCGATGCTTCACTTCAGGTTTACTGTATCCCTTGGACCTTCTTATTGACGATGAAACACAGAAATTGCATCCGAATTTAATACAAAATGCACAATGCCGACTTAAGTACAAGAGGACCGACACTCTAACTTTCTATGATTTGAACCTCACCTGTGAGTCCAGTTTTAGATTCCGATCCCTCACTTCAGGTTTACTGTATCCCTTGGACCTTCTTATTGACGATGAAACACAGAAATTGCATCCGAATTTAATACAAAAGGCACAATGCCGACTTAAGTACAAGAGGACTGACTTTCTAACTTCCTATGATTTGAACCTCTCCTGCTAGTCCAGTTTTAGATTCCGATGCTTCACTTCAGGTTTACTGTATCCCTTGGAGCTTTTTATTGACGATGAAACACAGAAATTGCATCCGAATTTAATACAAAAGGCACAATGCCGGCTTAAGTACAAGAGGACTGACACTCTAACTTTCTATTATTTGTACCTCTCCTGTGAGTCCAGTTTTAGATTCCGATGCTTCACTTCAGGTTTACTGTGTCCCTTGGACCTTCTTATTGACGATGAAACACAGAAATTGCATCCGAATTTAATACAAAAGGCACAATGCCGACTTAAGTACAAGAGGACTGACACTCTAACTTCCTATTATTTGAACCTCACCTGTGAGTCCAGTTTTAGATTCCGATGCCTCACTTCAGGTTTACTGTATCCCTTGGACCTTCTTATTGACGATGAAACACAGATATTGCATCCGAAATTAATACAAAAGGCACAATGCCGACTTAAGTATAAGAGGACTGACACTCTAACTTCCTATCATTTGAACCTCTCCTGTGATTCCAGTTTTAGAATCCGATGCCTCACTTCAGGTTTACTGTATCCCTTGGACCTTCTTATTGACGATGAAACACAGAAATTGCATCCGAATTTAATACAAAAGGCACAATGCCGACTTAAGTACAAGAGGACCGACACTCTAACTTTCTATGATTTGAACATCACCTGTGAGTCCAGTTTTAGATTTCGATGCTTCACTTCAGGTTTACTGTATCACTTGGACCTTCTTATTGACGATGAAACACAGAAATTGCATCCGAATTTAATACAAAAGGCACAATGCCGACTTAAGTTCAAGTGGCCTGACACTCTAACTTTCTTTGATTTGAACCTCTTCTGTACTTCCAGTTTTGGATTCCGATGCTTCACTTCAGGTTTTCTGTATCCCTGGGGCCTTCTTATTGATGATGAAACACAGAAATTGCATCCGAATTTAATACAAAAGACACAATGCCGACTTAAGTACAAGAGGACTGACACTCTAACTTCATATTATTTGAACCTCTCCTGTGAGTCCAGTTTTAGATTCCGATGCTTCACTTCAGGTTTACTGTATCCCTTGGACCTTCTTATTGACGATGAAACACAGAAATTGCATCCGAATTTAATACAAAATGCACAATGCCAACTTAAGTACAAGAGGACCGACACTCTAACTTTCTATGATTTGAACCTCACCTGTGAGTCCAGTTTTAGATTCCGATGCCTCACTTCAGGTTTACTGTATCCCTTGGACCTTCTTATTGACGATGAAACACAGAAATTGCATCCGAAATTAATACAAAAGGCACAATGCCGACTTAAGTACAAGAGGATAGACACTCTAACTCTCTATGATTTGAACCACTCCTGTGAGGCCAGTTTTAGATTCCGATTTTTCACTTCAGGTTTACTGTATCCCTTGGACCTTCTTATTGACGATGAAACACAGAAATTGCATCCGAATTTAATACAAGAGGCACAATGCCGACTTAAGTACAAGAGGACTGACACTCTAGCTTTCTATTATTTGAACCTCTCCTGTGAATCCAGTTTTAGATTCCGATGCTTCACTTCAGGTTTACTGTGTCCCTTGGACCTTCTTATTGACGATGAAACACAGAAATTGCATCCGAATTTAATAGAAAATGCACAATGTCGACTTAAGTACAAGAGGACCGACACTCTAACTTTCTTTGATTTGAACCTCTCCTGTGAGTCCAGTTTTAGATTCCGATGCTTCACTTCAGGTTTACTGTATCCCTTGGACCTTCTTATTAACGATGAAACACAGAAATTGCATCCGAATTTAATACAAAAGGCACAATGCCGACTTAAGTTCAAGTGGCCTGACACTCTACCTTTCTTTGATTTGAACCTCTTCTGTAATTCCAGTTTTAGATTCCGATGCTTCACTTCAGGTTTTCTGTATCCCTGCGGCCTTCTTATTGACGATGAAACACAGAAATTGCATCCGAATTTAATACAAAAGGCACAATGCCGACTTAAGTACAAGAGGACTGACACTCTAACTTCCTATTATTTGAACCTCTCCTGTGAGTCTAGTTTTAGATTCCGATGCTTCACTTCAGGTTTACTGTACCCCTTGGACCTTCTTATTGACGATGAAGCACAGAAATTGCATCCGATTTTAATACAAAAGGAACAATGCCTACTTAAGTACAAGAGGACTGACACTCTAACTTTCTCTGATTTGAACCTCCCCTGAGAGACCAGTTTTTGTTGCCGAGGCTTCACTTCAGGTTTACTGTATCCCTTGGACCTGCTTATTGACGATGAAACACAGAAATTGCATTCGAAATTAATACAAAAGGCACAATGCCGACTTAAGTACAAGAGGATAGACACTCTAACTTTCAATGATTTGACCACTCCTGTGAGGCCAGTTTTAGATTCCGATTCTTCACTTCAGGTTTACTGAATCCCTTGGACCTTCTTATTGACGATGAAACACAGAAATTGCATCCGAATTTAATACAAAAGGCACAATGCCGGCTTAAGTACAAGAGGACTGACACTCTAATTTTCTATGATTTGAACATCTCCTGTGATTCCAGTTTTAGATTCCGATGCTTCACTTCAAGTTTACTGTATCCCTTGGACCTTCTTATTGACGATGAAACACAGAAAATGCAACCGAATTTAATACAAAAGGCACAATGCCGACTTAAGTACAAGAGGACTGACAATCTAACTTTCTCTGATTTGAACCTCTTCTGTGAGTCCAGTTTTAGATTCCGATACAACACTTCAGGCTTACTGTATCCCTTGGACTTTCTTATTGACGATGAAACACAGAAATTGCATTCGATTTTAATACAAAAGGCACAATGCCGACTTAAGTACAAGAGGACAGACACTCTAAGTTTCTATGATTTGAACCTCTCCTGTGAGTCCAGTTTTAGATTCCGATGCTTCTCTTCAGGTTTACTGTATCCCTTGGACCTTCTTATTGACAATGAAACACAGAAATTGCATACGAATTTAATACAAAAGACACAGTGCCGTCTTAAGTACAAGAGGACGGACACTCTAACTTTCTAGGATTTGAACCACTCCTGTGAGTCCAGTTTTAGATTCCGATGCTTCACTTCAGGTTTACTGTACCCCTTGGACCTTCTTATTGACGATGTAACACAGAAATTGCATCCAAATTTAATACAAAAGGCACAATGCCGACTTAAGTACAAGAGGAATGACACTCTAACTTTCTATGATATGAACCTGTCCTCTGAGTCCAGTTTTAGATTCCGATGCTTCACTTTAGGTTTACTGTATCCCTTGGACCTTCTTATTGACGATGAAACACAGAAAATGCAACCGAAATTAATACAAAAGGCACAATGCCGACTTTAGTTCAAGAGGACTGACACTCTAACTTTCTCTGATTTGAACCTCTTCTGTGAGTCCAGTTTTAGATTCCGATGCTTCACTTCAGGTTTACTGTATCCCTTGGACTTTCTTATTGACGATGAAACACAGAAATTGCATTCGATTTTAATACAAAAGGCATAATGCCGACTTAAGTACAAGAGGACTGACACTCTAACTTTGTCTGATTTGAACCTCTCCTGTGAGTTCAGTTTTAGATTCCGATGCTTCACTTCGGGTTTACTGTACCCCTTGGACCTTCTTATTGACGATGCAGCACAGAAATTGCATCCGATTTTAATACAAAAGGAACAATGCCTACTTAAGTACAAGAGGACTGACACTCTAACTTTCTCTGATTTGAACCTCCCCTGAGAGACCAGTTTTTGTTGCCGAGGCTTCACTTCAGGTTTACTGTATCCCTTGGACCTTCTTATTGACGATGAAACACAGAAATTGCATTCGAAATTAATACAAAAGGCACAATGCCGACTTAATTACAAGAGGATAGACACTCTAAGTTTCTATGATTTGACCACTCCTGTGAGGCCAGTTTTAGATTCCGATTCTTCACTTCAGGTTTACTGAATCCCTTGGACCTTCTTATTGACGATGAAACACAGAAATTGCATCCGAATTTAATACAAAAGGCACAATGCCTTCTTAAGTACAAGAGGACTGACACTCTAATTTTCTATGATTTGAACCTCTCCTGTGATTCCAGTTTTAGATTCCGATGCTTCACTTCAAGTTTACTGTATCCCTTGGACCTTCTTATTGACGATGAAACACAGAAAATGCAACCGAATTTAATACAAAAGGCACAATGCCGACTTAATTACAAGAGGATAGACACTCTAACTTTCTATGATTTGACCACTCCTGTGAGGCCAGTTTTAGATTCCGATTCTTCACTTCAGGTTTACTGAATCCCTTGGACCTTCTTATTGACGATGAAACACAGAAATTGCATCCGAATTTAATACAAAAGGCACAATGCCTTCTTAAGTACAAGAGGACTGACACTCTAACTTTCTTTGATTTGAACCTCTTCTGTGAGTCCAGTTTTAGATTCCGATGCTTCACTTCAGGCTTACAGTATCCTTTGGACTTTCTTATTGACGATGAAACACAGAAATTGCATTCGATTTTAATACAAAAGGCATCATGCCGAATTAAGAACAAGAGGACTGACACTCTAACTTTCTCTGATTTGAACCTCTCCTGTGAGTTCAGTTTTAGATTCCGATGCTTCACTTCGGGTTTACTGCACCCCTTGGACCTTCTTATTGACGATGAAGCACAGAAATTGCATCCGATTTTAATACAAAAGGAACAATGCCTACTTAAGTATAAGAGGACTGACACTCTAACTTTCTCCGACTTGAACCTCTCCTGAGAGTCCAGTTTTTGTTGCCGAGGCTTCACTTCAGGTTTACTGTATTCCTTGGACCTTGTTATTGACAATGAAATACAGAAATTGCATTCGAAATTAATACAAAAGGCACAATGCCGACTTAAGTACAAGAGGACAGACACTCTAAGTTTCTATGGTTTGAACCTCTCCTGTGAGTCCAGTTTTAGATTCCGATGCTTCTCTTCAGGTTTACTGTATCCCTTGGACCTTCTTATTGACAATGAAACACAGAAATTGCATACGAATTTAATACAAAAGACACAGTGCCGTCTTAAGTACAAGAGGACTGACACTCTAACTTTCTAGGATTTGAACCTCTCCTGTGAGTCCAGTTTTAGATTCCGATGCTTCACTTCAGGTTTACTGTATCCCTTGGACCTTCTTTTTGACGATGTAACACAGAAATTGCATCCGAATTTAATACAAAATGCACAATGCCAACTTAAGTACAAGAGGACCGACACTCTAACTTTCTATGATTTGAACCTCACCTGTGAGTCCAGTTTTCGATTCCGATGCCTCACTTCAGGCTTACTGTATCCCTTGGACCTTCTTATTGACGATGAAACACAGAAATTGCATCCGAAATTAATACAAAAGGCACAATGCCGACTTAAGTACAAGAGGATAGACACTCTAACTTTCTATGATTTGACCACTCCTGTGAGGCCAGTTTTAGTTTCCGATTCTTCACTTCAGGTTTACTGTATCCCTTGGACCTTCTTATTGACGATGAAACACAGAAATTGCATTCGAATTTAATACAAAAGGCACAATGCCGACTTAAGTACAAGAGGACTGACACTCTAACATTCTATGATTTGAACCTCACCTGTGAGTCCAGTTTTAGATTCCGATGCTTCACTTCAGGTTTACTGTATACCTTGGACCTTCTTATTGACGATGAAACACAGAAATTGCTTTCGAATGTTAAACAAAAGGCACAATGCCGACTTAAGTACAAGAGGAATGACACTCTAACTTTCTATGATATGAACCTGTCCTGTGAGTCCAGTTTTAGATTCCGATGCTTCACTTTAGGTTTACTGTATCCCTTGGACCTTCTTATTGACGATGAAACACAGAAATTGCATCCGAATTTAATACAAAAGGCACAATGCCGACTTTAGTACAAGAGGACTGACACTCTAACTTTCTCTGAATTGAACCTCTTCTGTGAGTCCAGTTTTAGATTCCGATGCTTCACTTCAGGTTTACTGTATCCCTTGGACTTTCGTATTGACGATGAAACACAGAAATTGCATCCGATTTTAATACAAAAGGCACAATGCTGACTTAAGTACAAGAGGACTGACACTCTAACTTTCTCTGATTTGGACCTCTCCTGTGAGTCCAGTTTTAGATTCCGATGCTTCACTTCAGGTTTACTGTACCCCTTGGAACTTCTTATTGACGATGAAGCACAGAAATTGCATCCGATTTTAATACAAAAGGAACAATGCCGACATAAGTACAAGAGGACTGACACTCTAACTTACTCTAATTGGAACCTCTCCTGAGAGTCCAGTTTTTATTGCCGAGCCTTCACTTCAGGTTTACTGTATCCCTTGGACCTTCTTATTGACAATGAAACACAGAAATTGCTTCCGAAATTAATACAAAGGCACAATGCCGACTTAAGTACAAGAGGACTGACCCTCTAAGTTTCTATGATTTGAACCTCTCCTGTGAGTCAGGTTTTAGTTTCCGATGCTTCACTTCAGGTTTACTGAATCCCTTGGACACTCTTATTGACAATGAAACACAGAAATTGCATTCGATTTTAATACAAAAGGCATAATGCCGACTTAAGTACAAGAGGACTGACACTCTAACTTTCTCTGATTTGAACCTCTCCTGTGAGTTCAGTTTTAAATTCCAATGCTTCACTTCGGGTTTACTGTACCCCTTGGACCTTCTTATTGACGATGAAGCACAGAAATTGCATCCGATTTTAATACAAAAGGAACAATGCCTACTTAAGTACAAGAGGACTGACACTCTAACTTTCTCTGATTTGAACCTCCCCTGAGAGACCAGTTTTTGTTGCCGAGGCTTCACTTCAGGTTTACTGTATCCCTTGGACCTGCTTATTGACGATGAAACACAGAAATTGCATTCGAAATTAATACAAAAGGCACAATGCCGACTTAAGTACAAGAGGATAGACACTCTAACTTTCTTTGATTTGACCACTCCTGTGAGGCCAGTTTTAGATTCCGATTCTTCACTTCAGGTTTACTGAATCCCTTGGACCTTCTTATTGACGATGAAACACAGAAATTGCATCCGAATTTAATACAAAAGGCACAATGCCGGCTTAAGTACAAGAGGACTGACACTCTAATTTTCTATGATTTGAACATCTCCTGTGATTCCAGTTTTAGATTCCGATGCTTCACTTCAAGTTTACTGTATCCCTTGGACCTTCTTATTGACGATGAAACACAGAAAATGCAACCGAATTTAATACAAAAGGCACAATGCCGACTTAAGTACAAGAGGACTGACAATCTAACTTTCTCTGATTTGAACCTCTTCTGTGAGTCCAGTTTTAGATTCCGATACAACACTTCAGGCTTACTGTATCCCTTGGACTTTCTTATTGACGATGAAACACAGAAATTGCGTTCGATTTTAATACAAAAGGCATAATGCCGACTTAAGTACAAGAGGACTGACACTCTAACTTTCTCTGATTTGAACCTCTCCTGTGAGTTCAGTTTTAGATTCCGATGCTTCACTTTGGGTGTACTGCACCACTTGGACCTTCTTATTGACGATGAAGCATAGAAATTGCATCCGATTTTAATACAAAAGGAACAATGCCTACTTAAGTACAAGAGGACTGACACTCTAACTTTCTCTGATTTGAACCTCCCCTGAGAGTCCAGTTTTTGTTGCTGAGGCTTCACTTCAGGTTTACTGTATCCCTTGGACCTTCTTATTGACGATGAAACACAGAAATTGCATTCGAAATTAATACAAAAGGCACAATGCCGACTTAAGTACAAGAGGACAGACACTCTAAGTTTCAATGATTTGAACCTCTCCTGTGAGTCCAGTTTTAGATTCCGATGCTTCTCTTCAGGTTTACTGTATCCCTTGGACCTTCTTATTGACAATGAAACACAGAAATTGCATACGAATTTAATACAAAAGACACAGTGCCGTCTTAAGTACAAGAGGACGGACACTCTAACTTTCTAGGATTTGAACCACTCCTGTGAGTCCAGTTTTAGATTCCGATGCTTCACTTCGGGTTTACTGTATCCCTTGGACCTTCTTATTGACGATGTAACACAGAAATTGCATCCAAATTTAATACAAAAGGCACAATGCCGACTTAAGTACAAGAGGAATGACACTCTAACTTTCTATGATATGAACCTGTCCTGTGAGTCCAGTTTTAGATTCCGATGCTTCACTTTAGGTTTACTGTATCCCTTGGACCTTCTTATTGACGATGAAACACAGAAAATGCAACCGAAATTAATACAAAAGGCACAATGCCGACTTTAGTACAAGAGGACTGACACTCTAACTTTCTCTGATTTGAACCTCTTCTGTGAGTCCAGTTTTAGATTCCGATGCTTCACTTCAGGTTTACTGTATCCCTTGGACTTTCTTATTGACGATGAAACACAGAAATTGCATTCGATTTTAATACAAAAGGCATAATGCCGACTTAAGTACAAGAGGACTGACACTCTAACTTTGTCTGATTTGAACCTCTCCTGTGAGTTCAGTTTTAGATTCCGATGCTTCACTTCGGGTTTACTGTACCCCTTGGACCTTCTTATTGACGATGCAGCACAGAAATTGCATCCGATTTTAATACAAAAGGAACAATGCCTACTTAAGTACAAGAGGACTGACACTCTAACTTTCTCTGATTTGAACCTCCCCTGAGAGACCAGTTTTTGTTGCCGAGGCTTCACTTCAGGTTTACTGTATCCCTTGGACCTTCTTATTGACGATGAAACACAGAAATTGCATTCGAAATTAATACAAAAGGCACAATGCCGACTTAATTACAAGAGGATAGACACTCTAACTTTCTATGATTTGACCACTCCTGTGAGGCCAGTTTTAGATTCCGATTCTTCACTTCAGGTTTACTGAATCCCTTTTACCTTCTTATTGACGATGAAACACAGAAATTGCATCCGAATTTAATACAAAAGGCACAATGCCTTCTTAAGTACAAGAGGACTGACACTCTAATTTTCTATGATTTGAACATCTCCTGTGATTCCAGTTTTAGATTCCGATGCTTCACTTCAAGTTTACTGTATCCCTTGGACCTTCTTATTGACGATGAAACACAGAAAATGCAACCGAATTTAATACAAAAGGCACAATGCCGACTTAAGTACAAGAGGACTGACACTCTAACTTTCTTTGATTTGAACCTCTTCTGTGAGTCCAGTTTTAGATTCCGATGCTTCACTTCAGGCTTACAGTATCCTTTGGACTTTCTTATTGACGATGAAACACAGAAATTGCATTCGATTTTAATACAAAAGGCATAATGCCGACTTAAGAACAAGAGGACTGACACTCTAACTTTCTCTGATTTGAACCTCTCCTGTGAGTTCAGTTTTAGATTCCGATGCTTCACTTCGGGTTTACTGCACCCCTTGGACCTTCTTATTGACGATGAAGCACAGAAATTGCATCCGATTTTAATACAAAAGGAACAATGCCTACTTAAGTATAAGAGGACTGACACTCTAACTTTCTCCGACTTGAACCTCTCCTGAGAGTCCAGTTTTTGTTGCCGAGGCTTCACTTCAGGTTTACTGTATTCCTTGGACCTTGTTATTGACAATGAAATACAGAAATTGCATTCGAAATTAATACAAAAGGCACAATGCCGACTTAAGTACAAGAGGACAGACACTCTAAGTTTATATGGTTTGAACCTCTCCTGTGAGTCCAGTTTTAGATTCCGATGCTTCTCTTCAGGTTTACTGTATCCCTTGGACCTTCTTTTTGACGATGTAACACAGAAATTGCATCCGAATTTAATACAAAATGCACAATGCCGACTTAAGTACAAGAGGACCGACACTCTAACTTTCTATGATTTGAACCTCACCTGTGAGTCCAGTTTTCGATTCCGATGCCTCACTTCAGGCTTACTGTATCCCTTGGACCTTCTTATTGACGATGAAACACAGAAATTGCATCCGAAATTAATACAAAAGGCACAATGCCGACTTAAGTACAAGAGAATAGACACTCTAACTTTCTATGATTTGACCACTCCTGTGAGGCCAGTTTTAGATTCCGATTCTTCACTTCAGGTTTACTGTATCCCTTGGACCTTCTTATTGACGATGAAACACAGAAATTGCATTCGAAATTAATACAAAAGGCACAATGCCGACTTAAGTACAAGAGGACTGACACTCTAACATTCAATGATTTGAACCTCACCTGTGAGTCCAGTTTTAGATTCCGATGCTTCACTTCAGGTTTACTGTATACCTTGGACCTTCTTATTGACGATGAAACACAGAAATTGCATACGAATTTAATACAAAAGACACAGTGCCGTCTTAAGTACAAGAGGACTGACACTCTAACTTTCTAGGATTTGAACCTCTCCTGTGAGTCCAGTTTTAGATTCCGATGCTTCACTTCAGGTTTACTGTATCCCTTGGACCTTCTTTTTGACGATGTAACACAGAAATTGCATCCGAATTTAATACAAAATGCACAATGCCGACTTAAGTACAAGAGGACCGACACTCTAACTTTCTATGATTTGAACCTCACCTGTGAGTCCAGTTTTCGATTCCGATGCCTCACTTCAGGCTTACTGTATCCCTTGGACCTTCTTATTGACGATGAAACACAGAAATTGCATCCGAAATTAATACAAAAGGCACAATGCCGACTTAAGTACAAGAGAATAGACACTCTAACTTTCTATGATTTGACCACTCCTGTGAGGCCAGTTTTAGATTCCGATTCTTCACTTCAGGTTTACTGTATCCCTTGGACCTTCTTATTGACGATGAAACACAGAAATTGCATTCGAAATTAATACAAAAGGCACAATGCCGACTTAAGTACAAGAGGACTGACACTCTAACATTCTATGATTTGAACCTCACCTGTGAGTCCAGTTTTAGATTCCGATGCTTCACTTCAGGTTTACTGTATACCTTGGACCTTCTTATTGACGATGAAACACAGAAATTGCTTTCGAATGTAAAACAAAAGGCACAATGCCGACTTAAGTACAATAGGAATGACACTCTAACTTTCTATGATATGAACCTGTCCTGTGAGTCCAGTTTTAGATTCCGACGCTTCACTTTAGGTTTACTGTATCCCTTGGACCTTCTTATTGACGATGAAACACAGAAATTGCATCCGAATTTAATACAAAAGGCACAATGCCGACTTTAGTACAAGAGGACTGACACTCTAACTTTCTCTGAATTGGACCTCTTCTGTGAGTCCAGTTTTAGATTCCGATGCTTCACTTCAGGTTTACTGTATCCCTTGGACTTTCTTATTGACGATGAAACACAGAAATTGCATCCGATTTTAATACAAAAGGCACAATGCTGACTTAAGTACAAGAGGACTGACACTCTAACTTTCTCTGATTTGGACCTCTCCTGTGAGTCCAGTTTTAGATTCCGATGCTTCACTTCAGGTTTACTGTACCCCTTGGAACTTCTTATTGACGATGAAGCACAGAAATTGCATCCGATTTTAATACAAAAGGAACAATGCCGACATAAGTACAAGAGGACTGACACTCTAACTTACTCTAATTGGAACCTCTCCTGAGAGTCCAGTTTTTATTGCCGAGCCTTCACTTCAGGTTTACTGTATCCCTTGGACCTTCTTATTGACAATGAAACACAGAAATTGCTTCCGAAATTAATACAAAGGCACAATGCCGACTTAAGTACAAGAGGACTGACCCTCTAAGATTCTATGATTTGAACCTCTCCTGTGAGTCAGGTTTTAGTTTCCGATGCTTCACTTCAGGTTTACTGAATCCCTAGGACACTCTTATTGACAATGAAACACAGAAATTGCATACGAATTTAATACAAAAGGCACAGTGCCGACTTAAGTACAAGAGGACTGGTACTCTAACTTTCTAAGATTTGAACCACTCCTGTGAGTCCAGTTTTAGATTCGGATGCTTCACTTCAGGTTTACTGTATACCTTGGAACTTCTTATTGACGATAAAACACAGAAATTGATTCCGAATTTAAAACAAAAGGCACAATGCCGACTTAAGTACAAGAGGAATGACACTCTAACATTCTATGATATGAACCTCTCCTGTGAGTCCAGTATTAGATTCCGATGCTTCACTTCAGGTTTACTGTATCCCTTAGGCCTTCTTATTGACGATGATACACAGAAATTGCATCCGAATTTAATACAAATTGCACAATTCCGACTTAAGTACAAGAGGACCGACACTCTAACTTTCTATGATTTGAACCTCATCTGTGAGTCCAGTTTTAGATTCCGATGCCTCACTTCAGGTTTACTGTATCCCTTGGACCTTGTTATTGACAATGAAATACAGAAATTGCATTCGAAATTAATACAAAAGGCACAATGCCGACTTAAGTACAAGAGGACAGACACTCTAAGTTTCTATGATTTGAACCTCTCCTGTGAGTCCAGTTTTAGATTCCGATGCTTCTCTTCAGGTTTACTGTATCCCTTGGACCTTCTTATTGACAATGAAACACAGAAATTGCATACGAATTTAATACAAAAGACACAGTGCCGTCTTAAGTACAAGAGGACTGACACTCTAACTTTCTAGGATTTGAACCTCTCCTGTGAGTCCAGTTTTAGATTCCGATGCTTCACTTCAGGTTTACTGTATCCCTTGGACCTTCTTTTTGACGATGTAACACAGAAATTGCATCCGAATTTAATACAAAATGCACAATGCCGACTTAAGTACAAGAGGACCGACACTCTAACTTTCTATGATTTGAACCTCACCTGTGAGTCCAGTTTTCGATTCCGATGCCTCACTTCAGGCTTACTGTATCCCTTGGACCTTCTTATTGACGATGAAACACAGAAATTACATCCGAAATTAATACAAAAGGCACAATGCCGACTTAAGTACAAGAGGATAGACACTCTAAGTTTCTATGATTTGACCACTCCTGTGAGGCCAGTTTTAGATTCCGATTCTTCACTTCAGGTTTACTGTATCCCTTGGACCTTCTTATTGACGATGAAACACAGAAATTGCATTCGAATTTAATACAAAAGGCACAATGCCGACTTAAGTACAAGAGGACTGACACTCTAACATTCTATGATTTGAACCTCACCTGTGAGTCCAGTTTTAGATTCCGATGCTTCACTTCAGGTTTACTGTATACCTTGGACCTTCTTATTGACGATGAAACACAGAAATTGCTTTCGAATGTAAAACAAAAGGCACAATGCCGACTTAAGTACAAGAGGAATGACACTCTAACTTTCTATGATATGAACCTGTCCTGTGAGTCCAGTTTTAGATTCCGATGCTTCACTTTAGGTTTACTGTATCCCTTGGACCTTCTTATTGACGATGAAACACAGAAATTGCATCCGAATTTAATACAAAAGGCACAATGCCGACTTTAGTACAAGAGGACTGACACTCTAACTTTCTCTGAATTGAACCTCTTCTGTGAGTCCAGTTTTAGATTCCGATGCTTCACTTCAGGTTTACTGTATCCCTTGGACTTTCTTATTGACGATGAAACACAGAAATTGCATCCGATTTTAATACAAAAGGCACAATGCTGACTTAAGTACAAGAGGACTGACACTCTAACTTTCTCTGATTTGGACCTCTCCTGTGAGTCCAGTTTTAGATTCCGATGCTTCACTTCAGGTTTACTGTACCCCTTGGAACTTCTTATTGACGATGAAGCACAGAAATTGCATCCGATTTTAATACAAAAGGAACAATGCCGACATAAGTACAAGCGGACTGACACTCTAACTTACTCTAATTGGAACCTCTCCTGAGAGTCCAGTTTTTATTGCCGAGGCTTCACTTCAGGTTTACAGTATCCCTTGGACCTTCTTATTGACAATGAAACACAGAAATTGCTTCCGAAATTAATACAAAGGCACAATGCCGACTTAAGTACAAGAGGACTGACCCTCTAAGTTTCTATGATTTGAACCTCTCCTGTGAGTCAGGTTTTAGTTTCCGATGCTTCACTTCAGGTTTACTGAATCCCTTGGACATTCTTATTGACAATGAAACACAGAAATTGCATACGAATTTAATACAAAAGGCACAGTGCCGACTTAAGTACAAGAGGACTGGTACTCTAACTTTCTAAGATTTGAACCACTCCTGTGAGTCCAGTTTTAGATTCGGATGCTTCACTTCAGGTTTACTGTATACCTTGGAACTTCTTATTGACGATGAAACACAGAAATTGATTCCGAATTTAAAACAAAAGGCACAATGCCGACTTAAGTACAAGAGGAATGACACTCTAACATTCTATGATATGAACCTCTCCTGTGAGTCCAGTATTAGATTCCGATGCTTCACTTCAGGTTTACTGTATCCCTTAGGCCTTCTTATTGACGATGATACACAGAAATTGCATCCGAATTTAATACAAATTGCACAATTCCGACTTAAGTACAAGAGGACCGACACTCTAACTTTCTATGATTTGAACCTCATCTGTGAGTCCAGTTTTAGATTCCGATGCCTCACTTTAGGTTTTCTGTATCCCTTGGACCTTCTTATTGACGATGAAACACAGAAATTGCATCCGAATTTAATACAAAAGGCACAATGCCGACTTAAGTAAAAGAGGATACACACTCTAACTTTCTATGATTTGAACCACTCCTGTGAGTCCAGTTTTAGATTCCGATGCATCACTTCAGGTTTACTGTATCCCTTGGACTTTCTTATTGACGATGAAACACAGAAATTGCATTCGATTTTAATACAAAAGGCAGAATGCCGACTTAAGTACAAGAGGACTGACACTCAAAGTTTCTCTGATTTGAACCTCTCCTGTGAGTCCAGTTTTAGATTCCGATGCTTCACTTCGGGTTTACTGTACCCCTTGGACCTTCTTATTGACGATGAAGCACAGAATCGCATCCGATTTTAATACAAAAGGAACAATGCCGACTTAAGTACAAGAGGACTGACACTCTAACTTGTCTCTGATTTGAACCTCCCCTGAGAGTCCAGTTTTTGTTGCCGAGCCTTCACTTCAGGTTTACTGTATCCCTTGGACCTTCTTATTGACGGTGAAACACAGAAATTGCATCCGAATTTAATACAAAATGCACAATGTCGAATTAAGTACAAGAGGACTGACACTCTAACTTTCAATGTTTTGAACCTCTCCTGTGAGTCCAGTTTTAGATTCCGATGCATCACTTCAGGTTTACTGTATCCCTTGGACCTTCTTATTGACGATGACCACAGAAATTGCATCCGAATTTAATAGAAAATGCACAATGTCGACTTAAGTACAAGAGGACCGACACTCTAACTTTCTATGTCTTGAACCTCACCTGTGAGTCCAGTTTTAGATTCCGATGCTTCACTTCAAGTTTACTGTATCCCTTGGACCTTCTTATTGACGATGAAACACAGAAAATGCATCCGAATTTAATACTAAAGGCACAATGCCGACTTAAGTACAAGAGGACTGACACTCTAACTTTCTCTGATTTGAACCTGTTCTGTGAGTCCAGTTTTAGATTCCGATGCTTCACTTCGGGTTTACTGTACCCCTTGGACCTTCTTATTGACGATGAAGCACAGAAATTGCATCCGATTTTAATACAAAAGGAACAATGCCGACTTAAGTACAAGAGGACTGACACTCTAACTTTCTCTGATTTGAACCTCACCTGAGAGTCCAGCTTTTGTTGCCGAGGCTTCACTTCAGGTTTACTGTATCCCTTGGACCATCTTATTGACAATGAAACACAGAAATTGCATCCGAAATTAATACAAAAGGCACAATGCCGACTTAAGTACAAGAGGATTGACACTCTTAGTTTCTATGATTTGAACCTCTCCTGTGAGTCCAGTTTTAGATTCCGATGCTTCACTTCAGATTTACTGTATCCCTTGGACCTTCTTATTGACAATGAAACACACAAATTGCATACGAATTTAATACAAAAGGCACAGTGCCGACTTAAGTACAAGAGGACTGACACTCTAACTTTCTAAGATTTGAACCACACCTGTGAGTCCAGTTTTAGATTCCGATGCTTCACTTCAGGTTTACTGTATCCCTTGGACCTTCTTATTGACGATGAAACACAGAAATTGCATCCGAATTTAATACAAAAGGCACAATGTCGAATTAAGTACAAGAGGACTGACACTCTAACTTTCAATGATTTGAACCTCTCCTGTGAGTCCAGTTTTAGATTCCGATGCTTCACTTCAGGTTTTCTGTATCCCTTGGACATTCTTATTGACAATGAAACACAGAAATTGCATACGAATTTAATACAAAAGGCACAGTGCCGACTTAAGTACAAGAGGACTGGTACTCTAACTTTCTAAGATTTGAACCACTCCTGTGTGTCCAGTTTTAGATTCGGATGCTTCACTTCAGGTTTACTGTATACCTTGGAACTTCTTATTGACGATGAAACACAGAAATTGATTCCGAATTTAAAACAAAAGGCACAATGCCGACTTAAGTACAAGAGGAATGACACTCTAACATTCTATGATATGAACCTCTCCTGTGAGTCCAGTATTAGATTCCGATGCTTCACTTCAGGTTTACTGTATCCCTTAGGCCTTCTTATTGACGATGATACACAGAAATTGCATCCGAATTTAATACAAATTGCACAATTCCGACTTAAGTACAAGAGGACCGACACTCTAACTTTCTATGATTTGAACCTCATCTGTGAGTCCAGTTTTAGATTCCGATGCCTCACTTCAGGTTTACTGTATCCCTTGGACCTTCTTATTGACGATGAAACACAGAAATTGCATCCGAATTTAATACAAAAGGCACAATGCCGACTTAAGTACAAGAGGATAGACACTCTAACTTTCTATTATTTGAACCTCTCCTGTGAGTCCAGTTTTAGATTCCGATGCTTCACTTCAGGTTTACTGTATCCCTTGGACCTTTTTATTAACGATGAAACACAGAAATTGCTTCCGAAATTGATACAAAATGCACAATGCCGACTTAAGTAAAAGAGGACCGACACTCTAACTTTCTATGATTTGAACCTCACCTGTGAGTCTAGTTATAGATTCCGATGCTTCACTACAGGTTTACTGAATCCCTTGGACATTCTTATTGACAATGAAACACAGAAATTGCATACGAATTTAATACAAAAGGCACAGTGCCGACTTAAGTACAAGAGGACTGGTACTCTAACTTTCTAAGATTTGAACCACTCCTGTGAGTCCAGTTTTAGATTCGGATGCTTCACTTCAGGTTTACTGTATACCTTGGAACTTCTTATTGACGATGAAACACAGAAATTGATTCCGAATTTAAAACAAAAGGCACAATGCCGACTTAAGTACAAGAGGAATGACACTCTAACATTCTATGATATGAACCTCTCCTGTGAGTCCAGTATTAGATTCCGATGCTTCACTTCAGGTTTACTGTATCCCTTAGGCCTTCTTATTGACGATGATACACAGAAATTGCATCCGAATTTAATACAAATTGCACAATTCCGACTTAAGTACAAGAGGACCGACACTCTAACTTTCTATGATTTGAACCTCATCTGTGAGTCCAGTTTTAGATTCCGATGCCTCACTTCAGGTTTTCTGTATCCCTTGGACCTTCTTATTGACGATGAAACACAGAAATTGCATCCGAATTTAATACAAAAGGCACAATGCCGACTTAAGTACAAGAGGATAGACACTCTAACTTTCTATGATTTGAACCACTCCTGTGAGTCCAGTTTTAGATTCCGATGCATCACTTCAGGTTTACTGTATCCCTTGGACTTTCTTATTGACGATGAAACACAGAAATTGCATTCGATTTTAATACAAAAGGCAGAATGCCGACTTAAGTACAAGAGGACTGACACTCAAAGTTTCTCTGATTTGAACCTCTCCTGTGAGTCCAGTTTTAGATTCCGATGCTTCACTTCGGGTTTACTGTACCCCTTGGACCTTCTTATTGACGATGAAGCACAGAATCGCATCCGATTTTAATACAAAAGGAACAATGCCGACTTAAGTACAAGAGGACTGACACTCTAACTTGTCTCTGATTTGAACCTCCCCTGAGAGTCCAGTT
The DNA here is from genome assembly GCF_021461395.2 of Schistocerca americana. NCBI lineage: Eukaryota > Metazoa > Arthropoda > Insecta > Orthoptera > Acrididae > Schistocerca > Schistocerca americana. The sequence continues at coordinate 178,470 of NW_025725523.1, read as the reverse complement.
TTTGTTGCCGAGCCTTCACTTCAGGTTTACTGTATCCCTTGGACCTTCTTATTGACGGTGAAACACAGAAATTGCATCCGAATTTAATACAAAATGCACAATGTCGAATTAAGTACAAGAGGACTGACACTCTAACTTTCAATGTTTTGAACCTCTCCTGTGAGTCCAGTTTTAGATTCCGATGCATCACTTCAGGTTTACTGTATCCCTTGGACCTTCTTATTGACGATGACCACAGAAATTGCATCCGAATTTAATAGAAAATGCACAATGTCGACTTAAGTACAAGAGGACCGACACTCTAACTTTCTATGTCTTGAACCTCACCTGTGAGTCCAGTTTTAGATTCCGATGCTTCACTTCAAGTTTACTGTATCCCTTGGACCTTCTTATTGACGATGAAACACAGAAAATGCATCCGAATTTAATACTAAAGGCACAATGCCGACTTAAGTACAAGAGGACTGACACTCTAACTTTCTCTGATTTGAACCTGTTCTGTGAGTCCAGTTTTAGATTCCGATGCTTCACTTCGGGTTTACTGTACCCCTTGGACCTTCTTATTGACGATGAAGCACAGAAATTGCATCCGATTTTAATACAAAAGGAACAATGCCGACTTAAGTACAAGAGGACTGACACTCTAACTTTCTCTGATTTGAACCTCACCTGAGAGTCCAGCTTTTGTTGCCGAGGCTTCACTTCAGGTTTACTGTATCCCTTGGACCTTCTTATTGACAATGAAACACAGAAATTGCATCCGAAATTAATACAAAAGGCACAATGCCGACTTAAGTACAAGAGGATTGACACTCTTAGTTTCTATGATTTGAACCTCTCCTGTGAGTCCAGTTTTAGATTCCGATGCTTCACTTCAGATTTACTGTATCCCTTGGACCTTCTTATTGACAATGAAACACAGAAATTGCATACGAATTTAATACAAAAGGCACAGTGCCGACTTAAGTACAAGAGGACTGACACTCTAAGTTTCTAAGATTTGAACCACTCCTGTGAGTCCAGTTTTAGATTCCGATGCTTCACTTCAGGTTTACTGTATCCCTTGGACCTTCTTATTGACGATGAAACACAGAAATTGCATCCGAATTTAATACAAAAGGCACAATGTCGAATTAAGTACAAGAGGACTGACACTCTAACTTTCAATGATTTGAACCTCTCCTGTGAGTCCAGTTTTAGATTCCGATGCTTCACTTCAGGTTTTCTGTATCCCTTGGACATTCTTATTGACAATGAAACACAGAAATTGCATACGAATTTAATACAAAAGGCACAGTGCCGACTTAAGTACAAGAGGACTGGTACTCTAACTTTCTAAGATTTGAACCACTCCTGTGTGTCCAGTTTTAGATTCGGATGCTTCACTTCAGGTTTACTGTATACCTTGGAACTTCTTATTGACGATGAAACACAGAAATTGATTCCGAATTTAAAACAAAAGGCACAATGCCGACTTAAGTACAAGAGGAATGACACTCTAACATTCTATGATATGAACCTCTCCTGTGAGTCCAGTATTAGATTCCGATGCTTCACTTCAGGTTTACTGTATCCCTTAGGCCTTCTTATTGACGATGATACACAGAAATTGCATCCGAATTTAATACAAATTGCACAATTCCGACTTAAGTACAAGAGGACCGACACTCTAACTTTCTATGATTTGAACCTCATCTGTGAGTCCAGTTTTAGATTCCGATGCCTCACTTCAGGTTTACTGTATCCCTTGGACCTTCTTATTGACGATGAAACACAGAAATTGCATCCGAATTTAATACAAAAGGCACAATGCCGACTTAAGTACAAGAGGATAGACACTCTAACTTTCTATTATTTGAACCTCTCCTGTGAGTCCAGTTTTAGATTCCGATGCTTCACTTCAGGTTTACTGTATCCCTTGGACCTTTTTATTAACGATGAAACACAGAAATTGCTTCCGAAATTGATACAAAATGCACAATGCCGACTTAAGTAAAAGAGGACCGACACTCTAACTTTCTATGATTTGAACCTCACCTGTGAGTCTAGTTATAGATTCCGATGCTTCACTTCAGGTTTACTGAATCCCTTGGACCTTCTTATTGACGATGAAACACAGAAATTGCATCCGATATTAATACAAAAGGCACAATGCCGGCTTAAGTACAAGAGGACTGACACTATAATTTTCTAAGATTTGAACCTCTCCTGTGATTCCAGTTTTAGATTCCGATGCTTCACTTCAAGTTTACTGTATCCCTTGGACCTTCTTATTGACGATGAAACACAGAAAATGCATCCGAATTTAATACTAAAAGCACAATGCCGATTTAAGTACAAGAGGACTGACACTCTAACTTTCTCTGATTTGAACCTGTTCTGTGAGTCCAGTTTTAGATTCCGATGCTTCACTTCAGGTTTACTGTATCCCTTGGACTTTCTTATTGACAATGAAACACAGAAATTGCATACGAATTTAATACAAAAGGCACAGTGCCGACTTAAGTACAAGAGGACTGGTACTCTAACTTTCTAAGATTTGAACCACTCCTGTGTGTCCAGTTTTAGATTCGGATGCTTCACTTCAGGTTTACTGTATACCTTGGAACTTCTTATTGACGATGAAACACAGAAATTGATTCCGAATTTAAAACAAAAGGCACAATGCCGACTTAAGTACAAGAGGAATGACACTCTAACATTCTATGATATGAACCTCTCCTGTGAGTCCAGTATTAGATTCCGATGCTTCACTTCAGGTTTACTGTATCCCTTAGGCCTTCTTATTGACGATGATACACAGAAATTGCATCCGAATTAAATACAAATTGCACAATTCCGACTTAAGTACAAGAGGACCGACACTCTAACTTTCTATGATTTGAACCTCATCTGTGAGTCCAGTTTTAGATTCCGATGCCTCACTTCAGGTTTACTGTATCCCTTGGACCTTCTTATTGACGATGAAACACAGAAATTGCATCCGAATTTAATACAAAAGGCACAATGCCGACTTAAGTACAAGAGGATAGACACTCTAACTTTCTATTATTTGAACCTCTCCTGTGAGTCCAGTTTTAGATTCCGATGCTTCACTTCAGGTTTACTGTATCCCTTGGACCTTCTTATTGACGATGAAACACAGAAATTGCATCCCAATTTAATACAAAAGGAACAATGCCGACTTAAGTATAAGAGGACTGACACTATAACTTTCAATGATTTGAAACTCTCCTGTGAGTCAAATTTTAGTTCCGATGCTTCACTTCAGGTTTACTGTATCCCTTGGACCTTGTTATTAACGATGAAACGCAGAAATTGCATCCGAATTTAATACAAAAGGCACAATGCCGACTTAAGTACACGATGACTGACATTCTAACTTTCTATGATTTGAACCTCTCCTGTGAGTCCAGTTTTACATTCCAATGCTTCACTTCAGGTTAACTGTATCGCTTGGACCTACTTATTGACGATGAAACACAGAAATTGCATCCGAATTTAATAGAAAAGGAACAATGCCAACTTAAGTAAAAGAGGACTGACACTCTAACTTTCTATGATATGAACCTCTCCTGTGAGTCAAGTTTCAGTTCCGATGCTTCATTTCAGGTTTACTGCATCTCTTGGACCTTCTTATTGACGATGAAACACAGAAATTGCATCCGAATTTTATACAAAAGGCACAATGCCGACATAAGTACAAGATGACTGACACTCTAATTTTCTATGATTTGAGCCTCTCCTGTGAGTCCAGTTTTAGATTCCGATGCTTCACTTCAGGTTTACGGTATCCCTTGGACCTTCTTATTGACGATGAAACACAGAAATTGCTTCCGAATTTAATCCAAAAGGCACAATGCCGACGTAAGTACAAGATGACTGGCACTGTAACTTTCTATGACTTGAACTTCTCTAGTGAGTACAGTTTTAGATTCCGATGCTTCACTTCAGGTTTACTGTATCCCTTGGACCTTCTTGTTGACGATGAAACACAGAAATTGCATCTGAATTTAATACAAATGCAACAATGCCGATTTAAGTAAAAGGGGACTGACACTCTAACTTTCTATGATATGAACCTCTCCTGTGAGTCCAGTTTTAGATTCCGATGCTTCACTTCAGGTTTACTGTATCCCTTGCACCTTCTTATTGACGATGAAACACAGAAATTGCATCCGAATTTAATACAAAAGGCACAATGCCGACTTGAGTACAAGATGACTGACACTCTAACTTTCTATGATTTGAACCTCTCTTGTGAGTCTAGTTTTAGATTCCGATGCTTCACTTCAGGTTTACTGTATCCCTTGGACCTTCTTATTGACGATGAAACTTAGAAATTGCATCCGAATTTAATACAAAAGGAACAATGCCGACTTAAGTACAAGAAGACTGAGTCTATAACTTTCGATGATATGAAACTCTCCTGTGAGTCTAGTTTTAGTTCCGAAACTTCACTTCAGGTTTACTGCATCCCTTGGACCTTCTTATTAACGATGAAACACAGATATTGCATCCGAATTTAATACAAAAGGCACAATGCCGACTTAAGTACACGATGACTGACACTCTAACTTTCTATGATTTGAACCTCTCCTGTGAGTCCAGTTTTAGATTCCGATGCTTCACTTCAGGTTTACTGTATCCCTTGGACCTTCTTATTGACGATGAAACACAGAAATTGCATCCAAATATAATACAAAAGGAACAATGCCGGCTTAAGTACAAGAGGACTGACACTCTAACATCCTATGATATGAACCTCTCCTGTGAGTCCAGTTTTAGATTCCGATGCTTCACTTCAGGTTTACTGTAAACCTTGGACCTTCTTATTGACGATGAAACACAGAAATTGCATCCGAATTTAATACAAAAGGCACTATGCCGACTTAAGTACAAGATGACTGACACTCTAACTTTCTTTGATTTGAACCTCTCCTTTGAGTCCAGTTTTAGATTCCGATGCTTCACGTCAGGTTTACTGTATCCCTTGGACCTTCTTATTGACGATGACACACAGAAATTGCATCCGAATTTAATACAAAAGGCACAATGCCGACTTAAGTACAAGATGACTGACACTCTAACTTTCTATGATTTGATCCTCTCCTGTGAGTCCAGTTTTAGATTCCGATGCTTCACTTCAGGTTTACTGTATCCCTTGGACCTTCTTATTGACGATGAAACACAGAAATTGCATCCCAATTTAATACAAAAGGAACAATGCCGACTTAAGTACAAGAGGACTGACACTATAACTTTCAATGATTTGAAACTCGCCTGTGAGTCAAATTTTAGTTACGATGCTCCACTTCAGGTTTACTGTATCCCTTGGTCCTTCTTATTAACGATGAAACACAGAAATTGCATCCGAATTTAATACAAAAGGCACAATGCCGACTTAAGTGTACGATGACTGACACTCTAACTTTCTATGATTTGAACCTCTCCTGTGAGCCCTGTTTTACATTCCAATGCTTCACTTCAGGTTTACTGTATCGCTTGGACCTACTTATTGACGATGAAACACAGAAATTGCATCCGAATTTAATACAAAAGGAACAATGCCGACTTTAGTAAAAGAGGACTGACACTCTAACTTTCTATGATATGAACCTCTCCTGTGAGTCATGTTTCAGTTCCGATGCTTCACTTCAGGTTTACTGTATCTCTTGGACCTTCTTATTGACGATGAAACACAGAAATTGCATCCGAATTTAATACAAAAGGCACAATGCCGACATAAGTACAAGATGACTGACACTCTAAGTTTCTATGATTTGAGAATCTCCTGTTAGTCCAGTTTTAGATTCCTATGCTTCACTTCAGTTTTACTGTATCCCTTGGACCTTCTTATTGACGAGGAAACACAGAAATTGCATCCGAATTTATTCCAATAGGCACAATGCCGATATAAGTACAAGATGACTGACACTCTAACTTTCTATGACTTGAACCTCTCTAGTGAGTCCAGTTTTAGATTCCGATGCTTCACTTCAGGTTTACTGTATGCCTTGGACCTTCTTATTGACGATGAAACCAAGAAATTGCATCTGAATTTAATACAAATTGAACAATGCCGACTTAAGTAAAAGGGGACTGACACTCTAACTTTCTTTGATATGAACCTCTCCTGTGAGTCAGTTTTAGATTCCGATGCTTCACTTCAGGTTTACTGTATCCCTTGGACCTTCTTATTGACGATGAAAGACAGAAATTGCATCCGAATTTAATACAAAACTCACAATGCCGACTTAAGTACAAGATGACTGACACTCTAACTTTCTATGATTTGAACCTCTCCTGTGAGTCCAGTTTTAGAATCCGATGCTTCACTTCAGGTTTACTGTATCCCTTGGACCTTCTTATTGACAATGAAACACAGAAATTGATTCCGAATTTAATACAAAAGGAACAATGTCGACTTAAGTACAAGAGGAATGACACTCTAACATCCTATGATATGAACCTCTCCTGTGAGTCCAGATTTAGATTCCGATGCTTCACTTCAGGTTTACTGTATCCCTTGCGCCTTCGTATTGACGATGAAACACAGAAATTGCATCCGAATTTAATACAAAAGGCACAATGCTGACTTGAGTACAAGATGACTGACACTCTAACTTTCTATGATTTGAACCTCTCTTGTGAGTCTAGTTTTAGATTCCGATGCTTGACTTCAGATTTACTGTATCCCTTGGACCTTCTTATTGACGATGAAACTTAGAAAATGCATCCGAATTTAATACAAAAGGAACAATGCCGACTTAAGTACAAGAAGACTGAGACTATAACTTTCGATGATATGAAACTCTCCTGTGAGTCAAGTTTTAGATCCGAAACTTCACTTCAGGTTTAGTGCATCCCTTGGACCTTCTTATTAACGATGAAACACAGAAATTGCATCCGAATTTAATACAAAAGGCACAATGCCGACTTAAGTACACGATGACTGACACTCTAACTTTCTATGATTTGAACCTCTCCTGTGAGTTAAGTTTTAGATTCCGATGCTTCACTTCAGGTTTACTGTATCCCTTGGACCTTCTTATTGACGATGAAACACAGAAATTGCATCCAAATATAATACAAAAGGAACAATGCCGGCTTAAGTACAAGAGGACTGACACTCTAACATCCTATGATATGAACCTCTCCTGTGAGTCCAGTTTTCGATTCCGATGCTTCACTTCAGGTTTACTGTAAACCTTGGACCTTCTTATTGACGATGAAACACAGAAATTGCATCCGAATTTAATACAAAAGGCACTATGCAGACTTAAGTACAAGATGACTGACACTCTAACTTTCTATGATTTGTACCTCTCCTTTGAGTCCAGTTTCAGATTCCGATGCTTCACGTCAGATTTACTGTATCCCTTGGACCTTCTTATTGACGATGACACACAGAAATTGCATCCGAATTTAATACAAAAGGCACAATGCCGACTTAAGTACAAGATGACTGACACTCAAACTATCTATGATTTGATCCTCTCCTGTGAGTCCAGTTTTAGATTCCGATGCTTCACTCCCGGTTTACTGTATCCCTTGGACCTTCATATTGACGATGAAACACAGAAATTGCATCCCAATTTAATACAAAAGGAACAATGCCGACTTAAGTACAAGAGGACTGACACTATAACTTTCAATGATTTGAAACTCTCCTGTGAGTCAAATTTTAGTTACGATGCTTCACTTCAGGTTTACTGTATCCCTTGGTCCTTCTTATTAACGATGAAACACAGAAATTGCATCCGAATTTAATACAAAAGGCACAATGCCGACTTAAGTACACGATGACTGACACTCTAACTTTCTATGATTTGAACCTCTCCTGTGAGCCCTCTTTTACATTCCAATGCTTCACTTCAGGTTTACTGTATCGCTTGGACCTACTTATTGACGATGAAACACAGAAATTGCATCCGAATTTAATACAAAAGGAACAATGCCGACTTTAGTAAAAGAGGACTGACACTCTAACTTTCTATGATATGAACCTCTCCTGTGAGTCATGTTTCAGTTCCGATGCTTCACTTCAGGTTTACTGTATCTCTTGGACCTTCTTATTGACGATGAAACACAGAAATTGCATCCGAATTTAATACAAAAGGCACAATGCCGACATAAGTACAAGATGACTGACACTCTAAGTTTCTATGATTTGAGCCTCTCCTGTTAGTCCAGTTTTAGATTCCTATGCTTCACTTCAGGTTTACTGTATCCCTTGGACCTTCTTATTGACGATGAAACACAGAAATTGCATCCGAATTTATTCCAATAGGCACAATGCCGATATAAGTACAAGATGACTGACACTCTAACTTTCTATGACTTGAACCTCTCTAGTGAGTCCAGTTTTAGATTCCGATGCTTCACTTCAGGTTTACTGTATCACTTGGACCTTCTTATTGACGATGAAACACAGAAATTGCATCTGAATTTAATACAAATTGAACAATGCCGACTTAAGTAAAAGGGGACTGACACTCTATTTTTCTTTGATATGAACCTCTCCTGTGAGTCAGTTTTAGATTCCGATGCTTCACTTCAGGTTTACTGTATCCCTTGGACCTTCTTATTGACGATGAAAGACAGAAATTGCATCCGAATTTAATACAAAAGGCACAATGTCGACTTAAGTACAAGAGGAATGACACTCTAACATCCTATGATATGAACCTCTCCTGTGAGTCCAGTTTTAGATTCCGATGCTTCACTTCAGGTTTACTGTATCCCTTGGACCTTCTTATTAACGATGAAACACAGAAATTGCATCCGAATTTAATACAAAAGGCACAACGCCGACTTAAGTACACGATGACTGACACTCTAACTTTCTGTCATTTGAACCTCTCCTGTCAGTCCAGTTTTAGATTCCGATGCTTCACTTCAGGTTTACTGTATCCCTTGGACCTTCTTATTGACGATGAAACACAGAAATTGCATCCAAATGTAATACAAAAGGAACAATGCCGGCTTAAGTACAAGAGGACTGACACTCTAACATCCTATGATATGAACCTCTCCTGTGAGTCCAGTTTTAGATTCCGATCCTTCACATCAGGTTTACTGTATCCCTTGGACCTTCTTATTGACGATGAAACACAGAAATTGCATCCAAATGTAACACAAAAGGAACAATGCCGGCTTAAGTACAAGAGGACTGACACTCTAACATCCTATGATATGAACCTCTCCTGTGAGTCCAGTTTTCGATTCCGATGCTTCACTTCAGGTTTACTGTAATTCTTGGACCTTCTTATTGACGATGAAACACAGAAATTGCATCCGAATTTAATACAAAAGGCACAATGCCGAGTTAAGTACAAGATGACTGACACTCTAACTTTCTATGATATGAACCTCTCCTGTGAGTCCAGTTTTAGATTCCGATGCTTCACTTCAGGTTTACTGTATCCCTTGCACCTTCTTATTGACGATAAAACACAGAAATTGCATCCGAATTTAATACAAAAGGCACAATGCCGACTTAAGTACAAGATGACCGACACTCTAACTTTCTATGATTTGAACCTCTCTTGTGAGTCCAGTTTTAGATTCCGATGCTTCACTTCAGGTTTACTGTATCCCTTGGACCTTCTAATTGACGATGAAACTTAGAAATTGCATCCGAATTTAATACAGAAGGAACAATGCCGACTTCAGAACAAGAGGACTGAGACTATAACTTTCGATGATATGAAACTCTCCTGTGAGTCAAGTTTTAGTTCCGAAACTTCACTTCAGGTTTACTGCATCCCATGGACCTTCTTATTAACGATGAAACACAGAAATTGCATCCGAATTTAATACAAAAGGCACAATGCCGACTTAAGTACACGATGACTGACCCTCTAACTTTCTATGATTTGAACCTCTCCTGTGAGTCCAGTTTTAGATTCCGATGCTTCACTTCAGGTTTACTGTATCCCTTGGACCTTCTTATTGACGATGAAACACAGAAATTGCATCCAAATATAATACAAAAGGAACAATGCCGGCTTAAGTACAAGAGGACTGACACTCTAACATCCTATGATATGAACCTCTCCTGTGAGTCCAGTTTCAGATTCCGATGCTTCACTTCAGGTTTACTGTAAACCTTGGACCTTCTTATTGACGATGAAACACAGAAATTGCATCCGAATTTAATACAAAAGGCACTATGCCGACTTAAGTACAAGATGACTGACACTCTAACTTTCTTTGATTTGAACCTCTCCTTTGAGTCCAGTTTTAGATTCCGATGCTTCACGTCAGGTTTACTGTATCCCTTGGACCTTCTTATTGACGATGACACACAGAAATTGCATCCGAATTTAATACAAAAGGCACAATGCCGACTTAAGTACAAGACGACTGACACTCTAACTTTCTATGATTTGATCCTCTCCTGTGAGTCCAGTTTTAGATTCCGATGCTTCACTTCAGGTTTACTGTATCCCTTGGACCTTCTTATTGACGATGAAACACAGAAATTGCATCCCAATTTAATACAAAAGGAACAATGCCGACTTAAGTACAAGAGGACTGACACTATAACTTTCAATGATTTGAAACTCGCCTGTGAGTCAAATTTTAGTTACGATGCTCCACTTCAGGTTTACTGTATCCCTTGGTCCTTCTTATTAACGATGAAACACAGAAATTGCATCCGAATTTAATACAAAAGGCACAATGCCGACTTAAGTGTACGATGACTGACACTCTAACTTTCTATGATTTGAACCTCTCCTGTGAGCCCTGTTTTACATTCCAATGCTTCACTTCAGGTTTACTGTATCGCTTGGACCTACTTATTGACGATGAAACACAGAAATTGCATCCGAATTTAATACAAAAGGAACAATGCCGACTTTAGTAAAAGAGGACTGACACTCTAACTTTCTATGATATGAACCTCTCCTGTGAGTCATGTTTCAGTTCCGATGCTTCACTTCAGGTTTACTGTATCTCTTGGACCTTCTTATTGACGATGAAACACAGAAATTGCATCCGAATTTAATACAAAAGGCACAATGCCGACATAAGTACAAGATGACTGACACTCTAAGTTTCTATGATTTGAGAATCTCCTGTTAGTCCAGTTTTAGATTCCTATGCTTCACTTCAGTTTTACTGTATCCCTTGGACCTTCTTATTGACGAGGAAACACAGAAATTGCATCCGAATTTATTCCAATAGGCACAATGCCGATATAAGTACAAGATGACTGACACTCTAACTTTCTATGACTTGAACCTCTCTAGTGAGTCCAGTTTTAGATTCCGATGCTTCACTTCAGGTTTACTGTATCCCTTGGACCTTCTTATTGACGATGAAACCAAGAAATTGCATCTGAATTTAATACAAATTGAACAATGCCGACTTAAGTAAAAGGGGACTGACACTCTAACTTTCTTTGATATGAACCTCTCCTGTGAGTCAGTTTTAGATTCCGATGCTTCACTTCAGGTTTACTGTATCCCTTGGACCTTCTTATTGACGATGAAAGACAGAAATTGCATCCGAATTTAATACAAAAGGCACAATGCCGACTTAAGTACAAGATGACTGACACTCTAACTTTCTATGATTTGAACCTCTCCTGTGAGTCCAGTTTTAGAATCCGATGCTTCACTTCAGGTTTACTGTATCCCTTGGACCTTCTTATTGACAATGAAACACAGAAATTGATTCCGAATTTAATACAAAAGGAACAATGTCGACTTAAGTACAAGAGGAATGACACTCTAACATCCTATGATATGAACCTCTCCTGTGAGTCCAGATTTAGATTCCGATGCTTCACTTCAGGTTTACTGTATCCCTTGCGCCTTCGTATTGACGATGAAACACAGAAATTGCATCCGAATTTAATACAAAAGGCACAATGCTGACTTGAGTACAAGATGACTGACACTCTAACTTTCTATGATTTGAACCTCTCTTGTGAGTCTAGTTTTAGATTCCGATGCTTGACTTCAGATTTACTGTATCCCTTGGACCTTCTTATTGACGATGAAACTTAGAAAATGCATCCGAATTTAATACAAAAGGAACAATGCCGACTTAAGTACAAGAAGACTGAGACTATAACTTTCGATGATATGAAACTCCCCTGTGAGTCAAGTTTTAGATCCGAAACTTCACTTCAGGTTTAGTGCATCCCTTGGACCTTCTTATTAACGATGAAACACAGAAATTGCATCCGAATTTAATACAAAAGGCACAATGCCGACTTAAGTACACGATGACTGACACTCTAACTTTCTATGATTTGAACCTCTCCTGTGAGTCCAGTTTTAGATTCCGATGCTTCACTTCAGGTTTACTGTATCCCTTGGACCTTCTTATTGACGATGAAACACAGAAATTGCATCCAAATATAATACAAAAGGAACAATGCCGGCTTAAGTACAAAAGGACTGACACTCTAACATCCTATGATATGAACCTCTCCTGTGAGTCCAGTTTTCGATTCCGATGCTTCACTTCAGGTTTACTGTAAACCTTGGACCTTCTTATTGACGATGAAACACAGAAATTGCATCCGAATTTAATACAAAAGGCACTATGCCGACTTAAGTACAAGATGACTGACACTCTAACTTTCTATGATTTGTACCTCTCCTTTGAGTCCAGTTTCAGATTCCGATGCTTCACGTCAGGTTTACTGTATCCCTTGGACCTTCTTATTGACGATGACACACAGAAATTGCATCCGAATTTAATACAAAAGGCACAATGCCGACTTAAGTACAAGATGACTGACACTCAAACTTTCTATGATTTGATCCTCTCCTGTGAGTCCAGTTTTAGATTCCGATGCTTCACTTCCGGTTTACTGTATCCCTTGGACCTTCATATTGACGATGAAACACAGAAATTGCATCCCAATTTAATACAAAAGGAACAATGCCGACTTAAGTACAAGAGGACTGACACTATAACTTTCAATGATTTGAAACTCTCCTGTGAGTCAAATTTTAGTTACGATGCTTCACTTCAGGTTTACTGTATCCCTTGGTCCTTCTTATTAACGATGAAACACAGAAATTGCATCCGAATTTAATACAAAAGGCACAATGCCGACTTAAGTACACGATGACTGACACTCTAACTTTCTATGATTTGAACCTCTCCTGTGAGCCCTCTTTTACATTCCAATGCTTCACTTCAGGTTTACTGTATCGCTTGGACCTACTTATTGACGATGAAACACAGAAATTGCATCCGAATTTAATACAAAAGGAACAATGCCGACTTTAGTAAAAGAGGACTGACACTCTAACTTTCTATGATATGAACCTCTCCTGTGAGTCATGTTTCAGTTCCGATGCTTCACTTCAGGTTTACTGTATCTCTTGGACCTTCTTATTGACGATGAAACACAGAAATTGCATCCGAATTTAATACAGAAGGCACAATGCCGACATAAGTACAAGATGACTGACACTCTAAGTTTCTATGATTTGAGCCTCTCCTGTTAGTCCAGTTTTAGATTCCTATGCTTCACTTCAGGTTTACTGTATCCCTTGGACCTTCTTATTGACGATGAAACACAGAAATTGCATCCGAATTTATTCCAATAGGCACAATGCCGATATAAGTACAAGATGACTGACACTCTAACTTTCTATGACTTGAACCTCTCTAGTGAGTCCAGTTTTAGATTCCGATGCTTCACTTCAGGTTTACTGTATCACTTGGACCTTCTTATTGACGATGAAACACAGAAATTGCATCTGAATTTAATACAAATTGAACAATGCCGACTTAAGTAAAAGGGGACTGACACTCTATTTTTCTTTGATATGAACCTCTCCTGTGAGTCAGTTTTAGATTCCGATGCTTCACTTCAGGTTTACTGTATCCCTTGGACCTTCTTATTGACGATGAAAGACAGAAATTGCATCCGAATTTAATACAAAAGGCACAATGTCGACTTAAGTACAAGAGGAATGACACTCTAACATCCTATGATATGAACCTCTCCTGTGAGTCCAGTTTTAGATTCCGATGCTTCACTTCAGGTTTACTGTATCCCTTGGACCTTCTTATTAACGATGAAACACAGAAATTGCATCCGAATTTAATACAAAAGGCACAACGCCGACTTAAGTACACGATGACTGACACTCTAACTTTCTATCATTTGAACCTCTCCTGTCAGTCCAGTTTTAGATTCCGATGCTTCACTTCAGGTTTACTGTATCCCTTGGACCTTCTTATTGACGATGAAACACAGAAATTGCATCCAAATGTAATACAAAAGGAACAATGCCGGCTTAAGTACAAGAGGACTGACACTCTAACATCCTATGATATGAACCTCTCCTGTGAGTCCAGTTTTAGATTCCGATCCTTCACATCAGGTTTACTGTATCCCTTGGACCTTCTTATTGACGATGAAACACAGAAATTGCATCCAAATGTAACACAAAAGGAACAATGCCGGCTTAAGTACAAGAGGACTGACACTCTAACATCCTATGATATGAACCTCTCCTGTGAGTCCAGTTTTCGATTCCGATGCTTCACTTCAGGTTTACTGTAATCCTTGGACCTTCTTATTGACGATGAAACACAGAAATTGCATCCGAATTTAATACAAAAGGCACAATGCCGAGTTAAGTACAAGATGACTGACACTCTAACTTTCTATGATATGAACCTCTCCTGTGAGTCCAGTTTTAGATTCCGATGCTTCACTTCAGGTTTACTGTATCCCTTGCACCTTCTTATTGACGATAAAACACAGAAATTGCATCCGAATTTAATACAAAAGGCACAATGCCGACTTAAGTACAAGATGACCGACACTCTAACTTTCTATGATTTGAACCTCTCTTGTGAGTCCAGTTTTAGATTCCGATGCTTCACTTCAGGTTTACTGTATCCCTTGGACCTTCTAATTGACGATGAAACTTAGAAATTGCATCCGAATTTAATACAGAAGGAACAATGCCGACTTAAGAACAAGAGGACTGAGACTATAACTTTCGATGATATGAAACTCTCCTGTGAGTCAAGTTTTAGTTCCGAAACTTCACTTCAGGTTTACTGCATCCCATGGACCTTCTTATTAACGATGAAACACAGAAATTGCATCCGAATTTAATACAAAAGGCACAATGCCGACTTAAGTACACGATGACTGACCCTCTAACTTTCTATGATTTGAACCTCTCCTGTGAATCCAGTTTTAGATTCCGATGCTTCACTTCAGGTTTACTGTATCCCTTGGACCTTCTTATTGACGATGAAACACAGAAATTGCATCCAAATATAATACAAAAGGAACAATGCCGGGTTAAGTACAAGAGGACTGACACTCTAACATCCTACGATATGAACCTCTCCTGTGAGTCCAGTTTTAGAATCCGATGCTTCACTTCAGCTTTACTGTAATCCTTGGACCTACTTATTGACGATGAAACACAGAAATTGCATCCGAATTTAATACAAAAGGCACTATGCCGACTTAAGTACAAGATGACTGACACTCTAACTTTCTATGATTTGAACCTCTCCTTTGAGTCCAGTTTCAGATTCCGATGCTTCACGTCAGGTTTACTGTATCCCTTGGACCTTCTTATTGACGATGACACACAGAAATTGCATCCGAATTTAATACAAAAGGCACAATGCCGACTTCAGTAAAAGATGACTGACACTCTAACTTTCTATGATTTGATCCTCTCCTGTGAGTCCAGTTTTAGATTCCGATGCTACACTTCAGGTTTACTGTATCCCTTGGACCTTCTTATTGACGATGAAACACAGAAATTGCATCCCAATTTAATACAAAAGGAACAATGCCGACATAAGTACAAGAGGACTGACACTATAACTTTCAATGATTTGAAACTCTCCTGTGAGTCAAATTTTAGTTCCGATGCTTCACTTCAGGTTTACTGTATCCATTGGTCCTTCTTATTAACGATGAAACACAGAAATTGCATCCGAATTTAACACAAAAGGCACAATGCCGACTTAAGTACACGATGACTGACACTCTAACTTTCTATGATTTGAACCTCTCCTGTGAGTCCAGTTTTACATTCCAAAGCTTCACTTCAGGTTTACTGTATCGCTTGGACCTACTTATTGACGATGAAACACAGAAATTGCATCCGAATTTAATACAAAAGGAACAATGCCGACATAGGTAAAAGAGGACTGACACTCTAACTTTCTATGATATGAACCTCTCCTGTGAGTCATGTTTCAGTTCCGATGCTTCACTTCAGGTTTACTGTATCTCTTGGACCTTCTTATTGACGATGAAACACAGAAATTGCATCCGAATTTAATACAAAAGGCACAATGCCGACATAAGTACAAGATGACTGACACTCTAAGTTTCTATGATTTGAGCCTCTCCTGTTAGACCAGATTTAGATTCCTATGCTTCACTTCAGGTTTACTGTATCCCTTGGACTTTCTTATTGACGATGAAACACAGAAATTGAATCCGAATTTAATCCAATAGGCACAATGCCGACATAAGTACAAGATGACTGACACTCTAACTTTCTATGAATTGAACCTCTCCTGTGAGTCCAGTTTTAGAATCCGATGCTTCACTTCAGGTTTACTGTATCCCTTGGACCTTCTTATTGACGATGAAACACAGAAATTGATTCCGAATTTAATACAAAAGGAACAATTCCGACTTAAGTACAAGAGGAATGAAACTCTAACATCCTATGGTATGAAACTCTCCTGTGAATCCAGCTTCAGATTCCGATGCTTCACTTCAGGTTTACTGTAATCCTTGTACCTTCTTATTGACGATGAAACACAGAAATTGCATCCGAATTTAATACAAAAGGCACAATGCCGACTTAAGTACAAGATGACTGACATTGTAACTTTCTATGACTTGAACTTCTCTAGTAAGTCCAGTTTTAGATTCCGATGCTTCATTTCAGGTTTACTGTATCCCTTGGACCTTCTTATTGACGATGAAACACAGAAATTGCATCTGATTTTATACAAATGCAACAATGCCGATTTAAGTAAAAGGGGACTGACACTCTAACTTTCTATGATATGAACCTCTCCTGTGAGTCCAGTTTTAGATTCCGATGCTTCACTTCAGGTTTACTGTATCCCTTGCACCTTCTTATTGACGATGAAACACAGAAATTGCATCCGAATTTAATACAAAAGGCACAATGCCGACTTAAGTACAAGATGACTGACACTCTAACTTTCTATGATTTGAACCTCTCTTGTGAGTCCAGTTTTAGATTCCGATGCTTCACTTCAGGTTTACTGTATCCCTAGGACCTTCTTATTGACGATGAAACTTAGAAATTGCATCCGAATTTAATACAAAAGGAACAATGCCGACTTAAGAACAAGAGGACTGAGACTATAACTTTCGATGACATGAAACTCTCCTGTGAGTCAAGTTTTAGTTCCGAAACTTCACTTCAGGTTTACTGCATCCCTTGGACATTCTTATTAACGATGAAACACAGGAATTGCATCCGAATTTAATACAAAAGGCACAATGCCGACTTAAGTACACGATGACTGACCCTCTAACTTTCTATGATTTGAACCTCTCCTGTGAGTCCAGTTTTAGATTCCGATGCTTCACTTCAGGTTTACTGTATCCGTTGGACCTTCTTATTGACGATGAAACACAGAAATTGCTTCCATATATAATACAAAAGGAACAATGCCGGCTTAAGTACAAGAGGACTGACACTCTAACATCCTATGATATGAACCTCTCCTGTGAGTCCAGTTTTCGATTCCGATGCTTCACTTCAGGTTTACTGTAATCCTTGGACCTTCTTATTGACGATGAAACACAGAAATTGCATCCGAATTTAATACAAAAGGCACTATGCGGACTTAAGTACAAGATGACTGACACTCTAACTTTCTATGATTTGAACCTCTCCTTTGAGTCCAGTTTCAGATTCCGATGCTTCACGTTAGGTTTACTGTATCCCTTGGACCTTCTTATTGACGAAGAAACACAGAAATTGCATCCCAATTTAATACAATAGGAACAATGCCGACTTAAGTACAAGAGGACTGACACTATAACTTTCAATGATTTGAAACTCTCCTGTGAGTCAAATTATAGTTCCGATGATTCACTTCAGGTTTACTGTATCCCTTGGTCCTTCTTATTAACGATGAAACACAGAAATTGCATCCGAATTTAATACAAAAGGCACAATGCCGAGTTAAGTACACGATGACTGACACTCTAATTTTCTATGATTTGCACCTCTCCTGTGAGTCCTGTTTTACATTCCAATGCTTCACTTCAGGTTTACTGTATCGCTTGGACCTACTTATTGACGATGAAACACAGAAATTGCATCCGAATTTAATACAAAAGGAACAATGCCGACTTTAGTAAAAGAGGACTGACACTCTAACTTTCTATGATATGAACCTCTCCTGTGAGTCATGTTTCAGTTCCGATGCTTCACTTCAGGTTTACTGTATCTCTTGGACCTTCTTATTGACGATGAAACACAGAAATTGCATCCGAATTTAATACAAAAGGCACAATGCCGACATAAGTACAAGATGACTGACACTCTAACTTTCTATGATTTGAGCCTCTCCTGTTAGTCCAGTTTTAGATTCCTATTCTTCACTTCAGGTTGACTGTATCCCTTGGACCTTCTTATTGACGATGAAACACAGAAATTGCATCCGAATTTAATCCAATAGGCACAATGCCGATATAAGTACAAGATGACTGACACTCTAACTTTCTATGACTTGAACCTCTCTAGTGAGTCCAGTTTTAGATTCCGATGCTTCACTTCAAGTTTACTGTATCCTTTGGACCTTCTTATTGACGATGAAACACAGAAATTGCATCTGAATTTAATACCAATTGAACAATGCCGACTTAAGTAAAAGGGGACTGACACTCTAACTTTCTTTGATATGAACCTCTCCTGTGAGTCAGTTTTAGATTCCGATGCATCACTTCAGGTTTACTGTATCCCTTGGACCTTCTAATTGACGATGAAAGACAGAAATTGCATCCGAATTTAATACAAAAGGCACAATGCCGACTTAAGTACAAGATGACTGACACTCTAACTTTCTATGATTTGAACCTCTCCTGTGAGTCCAGTTTTTGAATCCGATGCTTCACTTCAGGTTTACTGTATCCCTTGGACCTTCTTATTGACAATGAAACACAGAAATTGATTCCGAATTTAATACAAAAGGAACAATGTCGACTTAAGTACAAGAGGAATGACACTCTAACATCCTATGATATGAACCTCTCCTGTGAGTCCAGTTTTAGATTCCGATGCTTCACTTCAGGTTTACTGTATCCCTTGGACCTTCTTATTAACGATGAAACACAGAAAATGCAGCCGAATTTAATACAAAAGGCACAATGCCGACTTAAGTACACGATGACTGACACTCTAACTTTCTATGATTTGAACCTCTCCTGTGAGTCCAGTTTTAGATTCCGATGCTTCACTTCAGGTTTACTGTATCCCTTGGACCTTCTTATTGACGATGAAACACAGAAATTGCATCCAAATGTAATACAAAAGGAACAATGCCGGCTTAAGTACAAGAGGACTGATACTCTAACATCCTATGATATGCACCTCTCCTGTGAGTCCAGTTTTAGATTCCGATGCTTCACTTCAGTTTTACTGTATCCCTTGGACCTTCTTATTGACGATGAAACACAGAAATTGCATCCAAATGTAATACAAAAGGAACAATGCCGGCTTAAGTACAAGAGGACTGACACTCTAACATCCTATGATATGAACCTCTCCTGTGAGTCCAGTTTTCGATTCCGATGCTTCACTTCAGGTTTACTGTAATCCTTGGACCTTCTTATTGACGATGAAACACAGAAATTGCATCCGAATTTAATACAAAAGGCACAATGCCGACTTAAGTACAAGATGACTGACACTCTAACTTTCTATGATTTGAACCTCTCCTTTGAGTCCAGTTTCAGATTCCGATGCTTCACTTCAGGTTTACTGTATCCCTTGGACCTTCTTATTGACGATGAAACACAGAAATTGCATCCCAATTTAATACAAAACGAACAATACCGACTTAAGTATAAGAGGACTGACACTATAACTTTCAATGATTTGAAACCCTCCTGTGAGTCAAATTTTAGTTCCGATGCTTCACTTCAGGTTTACTGTATCCCTTGGACCTTGTTATTAACGATGAAACACAGAAATTGCATCCGAATTTAATACAAAAGGCACAATGCTGACTTAAGTACACGATGACTGACATTCTAACTTTCTATGATTTGAACCTCTCCTGTGAGTCCAGTTTTACATTCCAATCCTTCACTTCAGGTTTACGGTATCGGTTGGACCTACTTATTGACGATGAAACACAGAAATTGCATCCGAATTTAATACAAAAGGCACAATGCCGACATAAGTACAAGATGACTGACACTCTTACTTTTGATGATTTGAGCCTCTCCTGTGAGTCCAGTTTTAGATTCCTATGCTTCACTTCAGGTTTACTGTATCCCTTGGACCTTCTTATTGACGATGAAACACAGAAATTGCTTCCGAATTTAATCCAAAAGGCACAATACCGACATAAGTACAAGATGACTGAGACTGTAACTTTCTATGACTTGAACTTCTCTAGTGAGTCCAGTTTTAGTTTCCGATGCTTCACTTCAGGTTTACTGTATCCCTTGGACCTTCTTATTGACGATGAAACACAGAAATTGCATCTGAATTTAATACAAATGCAACAATGCCGATTTAAGTAAAAGGGGACTGACACTCTAACTTTCTATGATATGAACCTCTCCTGTGAGTCCAGTTTTAGATTCCGATGCTTCACTTCAGGTTTACTGTATCCCTTGCACCTTCTTATTGACGATAAAACACAGAAATTGCATCCGAATTTAATACAGAAGGAACAATGCCGACTTAAGAACAAGAGGACTGAGACTATAACTTTCGATGATATGAAACTCTCCTGTGAGTCAAGTTTTAGTTCCAAAACTTCACTTCAGGTTTACTGCATCCCATGGACCTTCTTATTAACGATGAAACACAGAAATTGCATCCGAATTTAATACAAAAGGCACAATGCCGACTTAAGTACACGATGACTGACCCTCTAACTTTCTATGATTTGAACCTCTCCTGTGAGTTCAGTTTTAGATTCCGATGCTTCACTTCAGGTTTACTGTATCCCTTGGACCTTCTTATTGACGATGAAACACAGAAATTGCATCCAAATATAATACAAAAGGAACAATGCCGGCTTAAGTACAAGAGGACTGACACTCTAACATCCTATGATATGAACCACTCCTGTGAGTCCAGTTTTCGATTCCGATGCTTCACTTCAGGTTTACTGTAATCCTTGGACCTACTTATTGACGATGAAACACAGAAATTGCATCCGAATTTAATACAAAAGGCACTATGCCGACTTAAGTACAAGATGACTGACACTCTAACTTTCTATGATTTGAACCTCTCCTTTGAGTCCAGTTTCAGATTCCGATGCTTCACGTCGGGTTTACTGTATCCCTTGGACCTTCTTATTGACGATGACACACAGAAATTGCATCCGAATTTAATACAAAAGGCACAATGCCGACTTCAGTAAAAGATGACTGACACTCTAACTTTCTATGATTTGATCCTCTCCTGTGAGTTCAGTTTTAGATTCCGATGCTTCACTTCAGGTTTACTGTATCCCTTGGACCTTCTTATTGACGATGAAACACAGAAATCGCATCCCAATTTAATACAAAAGGAACAATGCCGACTTAAGTACAAGAGGACTGACACTATAACTTTCAATGATTTGAAACTCTCCTGTGAGTCAAATGTTAGTTCCGATGCTTCACTTCAGGTTTACTGTATCCCTTGGTCCTTATTATTAACGATGAAACACAGAAATTGCATCCGAATTTAATACAAAAGGCACAATACCGACTTAAGTACACGATGACTGACTAACTTTCTATGATTTGAACCTCTCCTGTGAGTCCAGTTTTACATTCCAATGCTTCACTTCAGGTTTACTGTATCGCTTGGACCTACTTATTGACGATGAAACACAGAAATTGCATCCGAATTTAATACAAAAGGAACAATGCCGACATAGGTAAAAGAGGACTGACACTCTAACTTTCTATGATATGAACCTCTCCTGTGAGTCATGTTTCAGTTCCGATGCTTCACTTCAGGTTTACTGTAATCCTTGGACCTACTTATTGACGATGAAACACAGAAATTGCATCCGAATTTAATACAAAAGGCACTATGCCGACTAAAGTACAAGATGACTGACACTCTAACTCTCTATGATTTGAACCTCTCCTGTGAGTCCAGTTTTAGGTTCAGATGCTTCACTTCAGGTTTACTGTATCCCTTGGACCTTCTTGTTGACGATGAAACACAGATTTTGCATCCGAATTTAATACAAAAGGAGCAATGCCGACTTAAGTACAAGAGGACTGACATTCTAACTTTCTATGATTTGAACCTCTCCTGCGAGTCAAATTTCGGATTCCGATGCTTCACTTCAGGTTTACTGTATCCCTTGCACCTTCTTATTGACGATGAAACACAGAAATTGCATCTGAATTTAATTCAAATTGAACAATGCCGACTTAAGTAAAAGGGGACTGACACTCTAACTTTCTATGATTTGAACCTCTCCTGTGAGTCCAGTTTTAGAATCCGATGCTTCACTTCAGGTTTACTGTATCCCTTCGACCTTCTTATTGACGATGAAACACAGAAATTGATTCCGAATTTAATACAAAAGGAACAATGCCGACTTAAGTACAAGAGGAATGACACTCTAACATTCTATGATTTGAACCTCTCCTGTGAGTCCAGTTTCAGTTTCCGATGCTTCACTACAGGTTTACTGTATCCCTAGGACCTTCTTATTGACGATGAAACACAGAAATTGCATCTGAATTTAATACAAAAGGCACAATGCCGACTTAGGTAGAAGAGGACTGACACTAACTTTCAATGATTTGAACTTCTCCTTTGAGTCCAGTTTAAGATTCCGATGCTTCACTTCAGGTTTTCTGTATCCCTTGGACCTTCTTATTGACGCTGAAACACAGAAATTGCATCCGAATTTAATACAAAAGGCACAATGCCGACATAAGTACAAGAGGACTGACACTCTAATTTTCTATGAAATAAACCTCTCCTGTGAGTCCAGTTTCAGATTCCGATTCTTCACTTCAGGTTTACTGTATCGCTTGGACCTACTTATTGACGATGAAACACAGAAATTGCATCCGAATTTAATTCAAAAGGAACAATGCCGACCTAAGTACGAGAGTACTGACATTCTAACTTTCTAAGATTTGAACCTCTCCTGCGAGTCAAGTTTTGGATTCCGATGCTTCACTTCAGGTATACTGTACCCCTTGGACCTTCTTATTGACGATGAAACACAGAAATTGCAGCCGAATTTAATACAAAAGGAACAATGCCGACTTAAGTACAAGATGAACGACACCATAACTATCTATGATTTGAACCTTTCCTGTGAGTCCAGTTTTAAATTCCGATGCTTCACTTCAGGTTTACTGTATCCCTTGGACCTTCTTATTGACGATGAAACACAGAAATTGGATCCGAATTTAATCCAAAAGGCACAATGCCGACATAAGTACAAGATGACTGACACTCTAACTTTCTATGACTTGAACGTCTCTAGTGAGTCCAGTTTTTGATTCCGATGCTTCACTTCAGGTTTACTGTATCCCTTGCACCTTCTTATTGACGATGAAACACAGAAATTGCATCCGAATTTAATACAAAAGGCACAATGCCGACTTAAGTACAAGATGACTGACACTCTAACTTTCTATGATTTGAACCTCTCTTGTGAGTCCAGTTTTAGATTCCGATGCTTCACTTCAGGTTTGCTGTATCCCTTGGACATTCTTATTGACGATGAAACTTAGAAATTGCATCCGAATTTAATACAAAAGGAACAATGCCGACTTAAGTACTAGAGGACTGAGACTATAACTTTCGATGATTTGAAACTCTCCTGTGAGTCAAGTTTTAGTTCCGAAACTTCACTTCAGGTTTACTGCATCCCTTGGACCTTCTTATTAACGATGAAACACAGAAATTGCAGCCGAATTTAATACAAAAGGCACAATGCCGACTTAAGTACACGATGACTGACACTCTAACTTTCTATGATTTGAACCTCTCCTGTGAGTCCAGTTTTAGATTCCGATGCTTCACTTCAGGTTTACTGTATCCCTTGGACCTTCTTATTGACGATGAAACACAGAAATTGCATCCAAATATAATACAAAAGGAACAATGCCGGCTTAAGTCCAAGAGGACTGCCACTCTAATATCCTACGATATTAAATTCTCCCGTGAGTCCAGTTTTCGACTCCGATGCTTCACTTCAAGTTTACTGTAGACCTTGGACCTTCTTATTGACGATGAAACACAGAAATTGCATCCGAATTTAATACAAAAGGCACTATGCCGACTTAAGTACAAGATGACTGACACTCTAACTATCTATGATTTGAACCTCTCCTTTGAGTCCAGTTTCAGATTCCGATGCTTCACGTCAGGTTTACTGTATCCCTTGGACCTTCTTATTGTCGATGAAACACAGATATTGCATCCGAATTTAATACAAAAGGCACAATGCCGACTTAAGTACAAGATGAGTGACACTCTAACTTTCTATGATTTGATCCTCTCCTGTGAGTCCAGTTTTACATTCCAACCCTTCACTTCAGGTTTACTGTATCGGTTGAACCTACTTATTGACGATGAAACACAGAAATTGCATCCGAATTTAATACAAAAGGCACAATGCCGACATAAGTACAAGATGACTGACACTCTTACTTTTGATGATTTGAGCCTCTCCTGTGAGTCCAGTTTTAGATTCCTATGCTTCACTTCAGGTTTACTGTATCCCTTGGTCCTTCTTATTGACGATGAAACACAGAAATTGCTTCCGAATTTAATCCAAAAGGCACAATGCCGACATAAGTACAAGATGACTGACACTGTAACTTTCTATGACTTGAACTTCTCTAGTGAGTCCAGTTTTAGATTACGATGCTTCACTTCAGGTTTACTGTATCCCTTGGACCTTCTTATTGACGATGAAACACAGAAATTGCATCTGAATTTAATACAAATTGAACAATGCCGATTTAAGTAAAAGGGGACTGACACACTAACTTTCTATGATATGAACCTCTCCTGTGAGTCCAGTTTTAGATTCCGATGCTTCACTTCAGGTTTACTGTATCCCTTGCACCTTCTTATTGACGATAAAACACAGAAATTGCATCCGAATTTAATACAAAAGGCACAATGCCGACTTAAGTACAAGATGACTGACACTCTAACTTTCTATGATTTGAACCTCTCTTGTGAGTCCAGTTTTAGATTCCGATGCTTCACTTCAGGTTTACTGTATCCCTTGGACCTTCTTATTGACGATGAAACACAGAAATTGCATCCAAATATAATACAAAAGGAACAATGCCGGCTTAAGTACAAGAGGACTGACACTCTAACATCCTATGATATGAACCTCTCCTGTGAGTCATGTTTCAGTTCCCATGCTTCACTTCAGGTTTACTGTAATCCTTGGACCTACTTATTGACGATGAAACACAGAAATTGCATCCGAATTTAATACAAAAGGCACTATGCCGACTTAAGTACAAGATGACTGACACTCTAACTTTCTATGATTTGAACCCCTCCTGTGAGTCCAGTTTTAGGTTCAGATGCTTCACTTCAGGTTTACTGTATCCCTTGGACCTTCTTGTTGACGATGAAACACAGATATTGCATCCGAATTTAATACAAAAGGAGCAATGCCGACTTAAGTACAAGAGGACTGACATTCTAACTTTCTATGATTTGAACCTCTCCTGCGAGTCAAGTTTCAGATTCCGATGCTTCACTTCAGGTTTACTGTATTCCTTGGACCTTCTTATTGACGATGAAACACAGAAATTGCATCTGAATTTAATACAAATTGAACAATGCCGACATAAGTAAAAGGGGACTGACACTCTAACTTTCTATGATATGAACATCTCCTGTGAGTCCAGTTTTAGATTCCGATGCTTCACTTCAGGTTTACTGTATCCCTTGCACCTTCTTATTGACGATGAAACACAGAAATTGCATCCGAATTTAATACAAAAGGCACAATGCCGTCTTAAGTACAAGATGACTGACACTCTAACTTTCTATGATTTGAACCTCTCTTGTGAGTCCAGTTTTAGATTCCGATGCTTCACTTCAGGTTTGCTGTATCCCTTGGACCTTCTTATTGACGATGAAACTTAGAAATTGCATACGAATGTAATACAAAGGGAACAATGCCGACTTAAGTACTAGAGGACTGAGACTATAACTTTCGATGATTTGAAACTCTCCTGTGAGTCAAGTTTTAGTTCCGACACTTCACTTCAGGTTTACTGCATCCCTTGGACCTTCTTATTAACGATGAAACACAGAAATTGCATCCGAATTTAATACAAAAGGCACAATGTCGACTTAAGTACAAGAGGAATGACACTCTAACATCCTATGATATGAACCTCTCCTGTGAGTCCAGTTTTAGATTCCGATGCTTCACTTCAGGTTTACTGTATCCCTTGGACCTTCTTATTAACGATGAAACACAGAAATTGCATCCGAATTTAATACAAAAGGCACAACGCCGACTTAAGTACACGATGACTGACACTCTAACTTTCTATCATTTGAACCTATCCTGTCAGTCCAGTTTTAGATTCCGATGCTTCACTTCAGGTTTACTGTATCCCTTGGACCTTCTTATTGACGATGAAACACAGAAATTGCATCCAAATGTAATACAAAAGGAACAATGCCGGCTTAAGTACAAGAGGACTGACACTCTAACATCCTATGATATGAACCTCTCCTGTGAGTCCAGTTTTAGATTCCGATCCTTCACATCAGGTTTACTGTATCCCTTGGACCTTCTTATTGACGATGAAACACAGAAATTGCATCCAAATGTAACACAAAAGGAACAATGCCGGCTTAAGTACAAGAGGACTGACACTCTAACATCCTATGATATGAACCTCTCCTGTGAGTCCAGTTTTCGATTCCGATGCTTCACTTCAGGTTTACTGTAATCCTTGGACCTTCTTATTGACGATGAAACACAGAAATTGCATCCGAATTTAATACAAAAGGCACAATGCCGAGTTAAGTACAAGATGACTGACACTCTAACTTTCTATGATATGAACCTCTCCTGTGAGTCCAGTTTTAGATTCCGATGCTTCACTTCAGGTTTACTGTATCCCTTGCACCTTCTTATTGACGATAAAACACAGAAATTGCATCCGAATTTAATACAAAAGGCACAATGCCGACTTAAGTACAAGATGACCGACACTCTAACTTTCTATGATTTGAACCTCTCTTGTGAGTCCAGTTTTAGATTCCGATGCTTCACTTCAGGTTTACTGTATCCCTTGGACCTTCTAATTGACGATGAAACTTAGAAATTGCATCCGAATTTAATACAGAAGGAACAATGCCGACTTAAGAACAAGAGGACTGAGACTATAACTTTCGATGATATGAAACTCTCCTGTGAGTCAAGTTTTAGTTCCGAAACTTCACTTCAGGTTTACTGCATCCCATGGACCTTCTTATTAACGATGAAACACAGAAATTGCATCCGAATTTAATACAAAAGGCACAATGCCGACTTAAGTACACGATGACTGACCCTCTAACTTTCTATGATTTGAACCTCTCCTGTGAATCCAGTTTTAGATTCCGATGCTTCACTTCAGGTTTACTGTATCCCTTGGACCTTCTTATTGACGATGAAACACAGAAATTGCATCCAAATATAATACAAAAGGAACAATGCCGGGTTAAGTACAAGAGGACTGACACTCTAACATCCTATGATATGAACCTCTCCTGTGAGTCCAGTTTTAGAATCCGATGCTTCACTTCAGGTTTACTGTAATCCTTGGACCTACTTATTGACGATGAAACACAGAAATTGCATCCGAATTTAATACAAAAGGCACTATGCCGACTTAAGTACAAGATGACTGACACTCTAACTTTCTATGATTTGAACCTCTCCTTTGAGTCCAGTTTCAGATTCCGATGCTTCACGTCAGGTTTACTGTATCCCTTGGACCTTCTTATTGACGATGACACACAGAAATTGCATCCGAATTTAATACAAAAGGCACAATGCCGACTTCAGTAAAAGATGACTGACACTCTAACTTTCTATGATTTGATCCTCTCCTGTGAGTCCAGTTTTAGATTCCGATGCTACACTTCAGGTTTACTGTATCCCTTGGACCTTCTTATTGACGATGAAACACAGAAATTGCATCCCAATTTAATACAAAAGGAACAATGCCGACATAAGTACAAGAGGACTGACACTATAACTTTCAATGATTTGAAACTCCCCTGTGAGTCAAATTTTAGTTCCGATGCTTCACTTCAGGTTTACTGTATCCATTGGTCCTTCTTATTAACGATGAAACACAGAAATTGCATCCGAATTTAACACAAAAGGCACAATGCCGACTTAAGTACACGATGACTGACACTCTAACTTTCTATGATTTGAACCTCTCCTGTGAGTCCAGTTTTACATTCCAAAGCTTCACTTCAGGTTTACTGTATCGCTTGGACCTACTTATTGACGATGAAACACAGAAATTGCATCCGAATTTAATACAAAAGGAACAATGCCGAAATAGGTAAAAGAGGACTGACACTCTAACTTTCTATGATATGAACATCTCCTGTGAGTCATGTTTCAGTTCCGATGCTTCACTTCAGGTTTACTGTATCTCTTGGACCTTCTTATTGACGATGAAACACAGAAATTGCATCCGAATTTAATACAAAAGGCACAATGCCGACATAAGTACAAGATGACTGACACTCTAAGTTTCTATGATTTGAGCCTCTCCTGTTAGACCAGATTTAGATTCCTATGCTTCACTTCAGGTTTACTGTATCCCTTGGACTTTCTTATTGACGATGAAACACAGAAATTGAATCCGAATTTAATCCAATAGGCACAATGCCGACATAAGTACAAGATGACTGACACTCTAACTTTCTATGAATTGAACCTCTCCTGTGAGTCCAGTTTGAGAATCCGATGCTTCACTTCAGGTTTACTGTATCCCTTGGACCTTCTTATTGACGATGAAACACAGAAATTGATTCCGAATTTAATACAAAAGGAACAATTCCGACTTAAGTACAAGAGGAATGAAACTCTAACATCCTATGGTATGAAACTCTCCTGTGAATCCAGCTTCAGATTCCGATGCTTCACTTCAGGTTTACTGTAATCCTTGGACCTTCTTATTGACGATGAAACACAGAAATTGCATCCGAATTTAATACAAAAGGCACAATGCCGACTTAAGTACAAGATGACTGACATTGTAACTTTCTATGACTTGAACTTCTCTAGTGAGTCCAGTTTTAGATTCCGATGCTTCATTTCAGGTTTACTGTATCCCTTGGACCTTCTTATTGACGATGAAACACAGAAATTGCATCTGATTTTATACAAATGCAACAATGCCGATTTAAGTAAAAGGGGACTGACACTCTAACTTTCTATGATATGAACCTCTCCTGTGAGTCCAGTTTTAGATTCCGATGCTTCACTTCAGGTTTACTGTATCCCTTGCACCTTCTTATTGACGATGAAACACAGAAATTGCATCCGAATTTAATACAAAAGGCACAATGCCGACTTAAGTACAAGATGACTGACACTCTAACTTTCTATGATTTGAACCTCTCTTGTGAGTCCAGTTTTAGATTCCGATGCTTCACTTCAGGTTTACTGTATCCCTAGGACCTTCTTATTGACGATGAAACTTAGAAATTGCATCCGAATTTAATACAAAAGGAACAATGCCGAC
Organism: Schistocerca americana; assembly: GCF_021461395.2. Classification (NCBI taxonomy): domain Eukaryota; kingdom Metazoa; phylum Arthropoda; class Insecta; order Orthoptera; family Acrididae; genus Schistocerca; species Schistocerca americana. The sequence goes on along the minus strand of NW_025725523.1, from coordinate 148,481 downwards.
TTAAGAACAAGAGGACTGAGACTATAACTTTCGATGATATGAAACTCTCCTGTGAGTCAAGTTTTAGTTCCGAAACTTCACTTCAGGTTTACTGCATCCCTTGGACATTCTTATTAACGATGAAACACAGGAATTGCATCCGAATTTAATACAAAAGGCACAATGCCGACTTAAGTACACGATGACTGACCCTCTAACTTTCTATGATTTGAACCTCTCCTGTGAGTCCAGTTTTAGATTCCGATGCTTCACTTCAGGTTTACTGTATCCGTTGGACCTTCTTATTGACGATGAAACACAGAAATTGCTTCCATATATAATACAAAAGGAACAATGCCGGCTTAAGTACAAGAGGACTGACACTGTAACATCCTATGATATGAACCTCTCCTGTGAGTCCAGTTTTCGATTCCGATGCTTCACTTCAGGTTTACTGTAATCCTTGGACCTTCTTATTGACGATGAAACACAGAAATTGCATCCGAATTTAATACAAAAGGCACTATGCGGACTTAAGTACAAGATGACTGACACTCTAACTTTCTATGATTTGAACCTCTCCTTTGAGTCCAGTTTCAGATTCCGATGCTTCACGTTAGGTTTACTGTATCCCTTGGACCTTCTTATTGACGAAGAAACACAGAAATTGCATCCCAATTTAATACAAAAGGAACAATGCCGACTTAAGTACAAGAGGACTGACACTATAACTTTCAATGATTTGAAACTCTCCTGTGAGTCAAATTTTAGTTCCGATGCTTCACTTCAGGTTTACTGTATCCCTTGGTCCTTCTTATTAACGATGAAACACAGAAATTGCATCCGAATTTAATACAAAAGGCACAATGCCGAGTTAAGTACACGATGACTGACACTCTAATTTTCTATGATTTGCACCTCTCCTGTGAGTCCTGTTTTACATTCCAATGCTTCACTTCAGGTTTACTGTATCGCTTGGACCTACTTATTGACGATGAAACACAGAAATTGCATCCGAATTTAATACAAAAGGAACAATGCCGACTTTAGTAAAAGAGGACTGACACTCTAACTTTCTATGATATGAACCTCTCCTGTGAGTCATGTTTCAGTTCCGATGCTTCACTTCAGGTTTACTGTATCTCTTGGACCTTCTTATTGACGATGAAACACAGAAATTGCATCCGAATTTAATACAAAAGGCACAATGCCGACATAAGTACAAGATGACTGACACTCTAAGTTTCTATGATTTGAGCCTCTCCTGTTAGTCCAGTTTTAGATTCCTATTCTTCACTTCAGGTTGACTGTATCCCTTGGACCTTCTTATTGACGATGAAACACAGAAATTGCATCCGAATTTAATCCAATAGCCACAATGCCGATATAAGTACAAGATGACTGACACTCTAACTTTCTATGACTTGAACCTCTCTAGTGAGTCCAGTTTTAGATTCCGATGCTTCACTTCAAGTTTACTGTATCCTTTGGACCTTCTTATTGACGATGAAACACAGAAATTGCATCTGAATTTAATACCAATTGAACAATGCCGACTTAAGTAAAAGGGGACTGACACTCTAACTTTCTTTGATATGAACCTCTCCTGTGAGTCAGTTTTAGATTCCGATGCATCACTTCAGGTTTACTGTATCCCTTGGACCTTCTAATTGACGATGAAAGACAGAAATTGCATCCGAATTTAATACAAAAGGCACAATGCCGACTTAAGTACAAGATGACTGACACTCTAACTTTCTATGATTTGAACCTCACCTGTGAGTCCAGTTTTTGAATCCGATGCTTCACTTCAGGTTTACTGTATCCCTTGGACCTTCTTATTGACAATGAAACACAGAAATTGATTCCGAATTTAATACAAAAGGAACAATGTCGACTTAAGTACAAGAGGATTGACACTCTAACATCCTATGATATGAACCTCTCCTGTGAGTCCAGTTTTAGATTCCGATGCTTCACTTCAGGTTTACTGTATCCCTTGGACCTTCTTATTAACGATGAAACACAGAAATTGCAGCCGAATTTAATACAAAAGGCACAATGCCGACTTAAGTACACGATGACTGACACTCTAACTTTCTATGATTTGAACCTCTCCTGTGAGTCCAGTTTTAGATTCCGATGCTTCACTTCAGGTTTACTGTATCCCTTGGACCTTCTTATTGACGATGAAACACAGAAATTGCATCCAAATGTAATACAAAAGGAACAATGCCGGCTTAAGTACAAGAGGACTGATACTCTAACATCCTATGATATGCACCTCTCCTGTGAGTCCAGTTTTAGATTCCGATGCTTCACTTCAGTTTTACTGTATCCCTTGGACCTTCTTATTGACGATGAAACACAGAAATTGCATCCAAATGTAATACAAAAGGAACAATGCCGGCTTAAGTACAAGAGGACTGACACTCTAACATCCTATGATATGAACCTCTCCTGTGAGTCCAGTTTTCGATTCCGATGCTTCACTTCAGGTTTACTGTAATCCTTGGACCTTCTTATTGACGATGAAACACAGAAATTGCATCCGAATTTAATACAAAAGGCACAATGCCGACTTAAGTACAAGATGACTGACACTCTAACTTTCTATGATTTGAACCTCTCCTTTGAGTCCAGTTTCAGATTCCGATGCTTCACTTCAGGTTTACTGTATCCCTTGGACCTTCTTATTGACGATGAAACACAGAAATTGCATCCCAATTTAATACAAAAGGAACAATACCGACTTAAGTATAAGAGGACTGACACTATAACTTTCAATGATTTGAAACCCTCCTGTGAGTCAAATTTTAGTTCCGATGCTTCACTTCAGGTTTACTGTATCCCTTGGACCTTGTTATTAACGATGAAACACAGAAATTGCATCCGAATTTAATACAAAAGGCACAATGCTGACTTAAGTACACGATGACTGACATTCTAACTTTCTATGATTTGAACCTCTCCTGTGAGTCCAGTTTTACATTCCAATCCTTCACTTCAGGTTTACTGTATCGGTTGGACCTACTTATTGACGATGAAACACAGAAATTGCATCCGAATTTAATACAAAAGGCACAATGCCGACATAAGTACAAGATGACTGACACTCTTACTTTTGATGATTTGAAACTCTCCTGTGAGTCAAGTTTTAGTTCCAAAACTTCACTTCAGGTTTACTGCATCCCATGGACCTTCTTATTAACGATGAAACACAGAAATTGCATCCGAATTTAATACAAAAGGCACAATGCCGACTTAAGTACACGATGACTGACCCTCTAACTTTCTATGATTTGAACCTCTCCTGTGAGTTCAGTTTTAGATTCCGATGCTTCACTTCAGGTTTACTGTATCCCTTGGACCTTCTTATTGACGATGAAACACAGAAATTGCATCCAAATATAATACAAAAGGAACAATGCCGGCTTAAGTACAAGAGGATTGACACTCTAACATCCTATGATATGAACCACTCCTGTGAGTCCAGTTTTCGATTCCGATGCTTCACTTCAGGTTTACTGTAATCCTTGGACCTACTTATTGACGATGAAACACAGAAATTGCATCCGAATTTAATACAAAAGGCACTATGCCGACTTAAGTACAAGATGACTGACACTCTAACTTTCTATGATTTGAACCTGTCCTTTGAGTCCAGTTTCAGATTCCGATGCTTCACGTCGGGTTTACTGTATCCCTTGGACCTTCTTATTGACGATGACACACAGAAATTGCATCCGAATTTAATACAAAAGGCACAATGCCGACTTCAGTAAAAGATGACTGACACTCTAACTTTCTATGATTTGATCCTCTCCTGTGAGTTCAGTTTTAGATTCCGATGCTTCACTTCAGGTTTACTGTATCCCTTGGACCTTCTTATTGACGATGAAACACAGAAATTGCATCCCAATTCAATACAAAAGGAACAATGCCGACTTAAGTACAAGAGGACTGACACTATAACTTTCAATGATTTGAAACTCTCCTGTGAGTCAAATGTTAGTTCCGATGCTTCACTTCAGGTTTACTGTATCCCTTGGTCCTTATTATTAACGATGAAACACAGAAATTGCATCCGAATTTAATACAAAAGGCACAATACCGACTTAAGTACACGATGACTGACTAACTTTCTATGATTTGAACCTCTCCTGTGAGTCCAGTTTTACATTCCAATGCTTCACTTCAGGTTTACTGTATCGCTTGGACCTACTTATTGACGATGAAACACAGAAATTGCATCCGAATTTAATACAAAAGGAACAATGCCGACATAGGTAAAAGAGGACTGACACTCTAACTTTCTATGATATAAACCTCTCCTGTGAGTCATGTTTCAGTTCCGATGCTTCACTTCAGGTTTACTGTAATCCTTGGACCTACTTATTGACGATGAAACACAGAAATTGCATCCGAATTTAATACAAAAGGCACTATGCCGACTAAAGTACAAGATGACTGACACTCTAACTCTCTATGATTTGAACCTCTCCTGTGAGTCCAGTTTTAGGTTCAGATGCTTCACTTCAGGCTTACTGTATCCCTTGGACCTTCTTGTTGACGATGAAACACAGATTTTGCATCCGAATTTAATACAAAAGGAGCAATGCCGACTTAAGTACAAGAGGACTGACATTCTAACTTTCTATGATTTGAACCTCTCCTGCGAGTCAAATTTCGGATTCCGATGCTTCACTTCAGGTTTACTGTATCCCTTGCACCTTCTTATTGACGATGAAACACAGAAATTGCATCTGAATTTAATTCAAATTGAACAATGCCGACTTAAGTAAAAGGGGACTGACACTCTAACTTTCTATGATTTGAACCTCTCCTGTGAGTCCAGTTTTAGAATCCGATGCTTCACTTCAGGTTTACTGTATCCCTTCGACCTTCTTATTGACGATGAAACACAGAAATTGATTCCGAATTTAATACAAAAGGAACAATGCCGACTTAAGTACAAGAGGAATGACACTCTAACATTCTATGATTTGAACCTCTCCTGTGAGTCCAGTTTCAGTTTCCGATGCCTCACTACAGGTTTACTGTATCCCTAGGACCTTCTTATTGACGATGAAACACAGAAATTGCATCTGAATTTAATACAAAAGGCACAATGCCGACTTAGGTAGAAGAGGACTGACACTAACTTTCAATGATTTGAACTTCTCCTTTGAGTCCAGTTTAAGATTCCGATGCTTCACTTCAGGTTTTCTGTATCCCTTGGACCTTCTTATTGACGCTGAAACACAGAAATTGCATCCGAATTTAATACAAAAGGCACAATGCCGACATAAGTACAAGAGGACTGACACTCTAATTTTCTATGAAATAAACCTCTCCTGTGAGTCCAGTTTCAGATTCCGATTCTTCACTTCAGGTTTACTGTATCGCTTGGACCTACTTATTGACGATGAAACACAGAAATTGCATCCGAATTTAATTCAAAAGGAACAATGCCGACCTAAGTACGAGAGTACTGACATTCTAACTTTCTATGATTTGAACCTCTCCTGCGAGCCAAGTTTTGGATTCCGATGCTTCACTTCAGGTATACTGTATCCCTTGGACCTTCTTATTGACGATGAAACACAGAAATTGCAGCCGAATTTAATACAAAAGGAACAATGCCGACTTAAGTACAAGATGAACGACACCATAACTATCTATGATTTGAACCTTTCCTGTGAGTCCAGTTTTAAATTCCGATGCTTCACTTCAGGTTTACTGTATCCCTTGGACCTTCTTATTGACGATGAAACACAGAAATTGGATCCGAATTTAATCCAAAAGGCACAATGCCGACATAAGTACAAGATGACTGACACTCTAACTTTCTATGACTTGAACGTCTCTAGTGAGTCCAGTTTTTGATTCCGATGCTTCACTTCAGGTTTACTGTATCCCTTGCACCTTCTTATTGACGATGAAACACAGAAATTGCATCCGAATTTAATACAAAAGGCACAATGCCGACTTAAGTACAAGATGACTGACACTCTAACTTTCTATGATTTGAACCTCTCTTGTGAGTCCAGTTTTAGATTCCGATGCTTCACTTCAGGTTTGCTGTATCCCTTGGACATTCTTATTGACGATGAAACTTAGAACTTGCATCCGAATTTAATACAAAAGGAACAATGCCGACTTAAGTACTAGAGGACTGAGACTATAACTTTCGATGATTTGAAACTCTCCTGTGAGTCAAGTTTTAGTTCCGAAACTTCACTTCAGGTTTACTGCATCCCTTGGACCTTCTTATTAACGATGAAACACAGAAATTGCAGCCGAATTTAATACAAAAGGCACAATGCCGACTTAAGTACACGATGACTGACACTCTAACTTTCTATGATTTGAACCTCTCCTGTGAGTCCAGTTTTAGATTCCGATGCTTCACTTCAGGTTTACTGTATCCCTTGGACCTTCTTATTGACGATGAAACACAGAAATTGCATCCAAATATAATACAAAAGGAACAATGCCGGCTTAAGTCCAAGAGGACTGCCACTCTAATATCCTACGATATTAAATTCTCCCGTGAGTCCAGTTTTCGACTCCGATGCTTCACTTCAAGTTTACTGTAGACCTTGGACCTTCTTATTGACGATGAAACACAGAAATTGCATCCGAATTTAATACAAAAGGCACTATGCCGACTTAAGCACAAGATGACTGACACTCTAACTATCTATGATTTGAACCTCTCCTTTGAGTCCAGTTTCAGATTCCGATGCTTCACGTCAGGTTTACTGTATCCCTTGGACCTTCTTATTGTCGATGAAATACAGATATTGCATCCGAATTTAATACAAAAGGCACAATGCCGACTTAAGTACAAGATGAGTGACACTCTAACTTTCTATGATTTGATCCTCTCCTGTGAGTCCAGTTTTACATTCCAACCCTTCACTTCAGGTTTACTGTATCGGTTGAACCTACTTATTGACGATGAAACACAGAAATTGCATCCGAATTTAATACAAAAGGCACAATGCCGACATAAGTACAAAATGACTGACACTCTTACTTTTGATGATTTGAGCCTCTCCTGTGAGTCCAGTTTTAAATTCCTATGCTTCACTTCAGGTTTACTGTATCCCTTGGACCTTCTTATTGACGATGAAACACAGAAATTGCTTCCGAATTTAATCCAAAAGGCACAATGCCGACATAAGTACAAGATGACTGACACTGTAACTTTCTATGACTTGAACTTCTCTAGTGAGTCCAGTTTTAGATTACGATGCTTCACTTCAGGTTTACTGTATCCCTTGGACCTTCTTATTGACGATGAAACACAGAAATTGCATCTGAATTTAATACAAATTGAACAATGCCGATTTAAGTAAAAGGGGACTGACACACTAACTTTCTATGATATGAACCTCTCCTGTGAGTCCAGTTTTAGATTCCGATGCTTCACTTCAGGTTTACTGTATCCCTTGCACCTTCTTATTGACGATAAAACACAGAAATTGCATCCGAATTTAATACAAAAGGCACAATGCCGACTTAAGTACAAGATGACTGACACTCTAACTTTCTATGATTTGAACCTCTCTTGTGAGTCCAGTTTTAGATTCCGATGCTTCACTTCAGGTTTACTGTATCCCTTGGACCTTCTTATTGACGATGAAACACAGAAATTGCATCCAAATATAATACAAAAGGAACAATGCCGGCTTAAGTACAAGAGGACTGACACTCTAACATCCTATGATATGAACCTCTCCTGTGAGTCATGTTTCAGTTCCGATGCTTCACTTCAGGTTTACTGTAATCCTTGGACCTACTTATTGACGATGAAACACAGAAATTGCATCCGAATTTAATACAAAAGGCACTATGCCGACTTAAGTACAAGATGACTGACACTCTAACTTTCTATGATTTGAACCCCTCCTGTGAGTCCAGTTTTAGGTTCAGATGCTTCACTTCAGGTTTACTGTATCCCTTGGACCTTCTTGTTGACGATGAAACACAGATATTGCATCCGAATTTAATACAAAAGGAGCAATGCCGACTTAAGTACAAGAGGACTGACATTCTAACTTTCTATGATTTGAACCTCTCCTGCGAGTCAAGTTTCAGATTCCGATGCTTCACTTCAGGTTTACTGTATTCCTTGGACCTTCTTATTGACGATGAAACACAGAAATTGCATCTGAATTTAATACAAATTGAACAATGCCGACATAAGTAAAAGGGGACTGACACTCTAACTTTCTATGATATGAACATCTCCTGTGAGTCCAGTTTTAGATTCCGATGCTTCACTTCAGGTTTACTGTATCCCTTGCACCTTCTTATTGACGATGAAACACAGAAATTGCATCCGAATTTAATACAAAAGGCACAATGCCGTCTTAAGTACAAGATGACTGACACTCTAACTTTCTATGATTTGAACCTCTCTTGTGAGTCCAGTTTTAGATTCCGATGCTTCACTTCAGGTTTGCTGTATCCCTTGGACCTTCTTATTGACGATGAAACTTAGAAATTGCATCCGAATGTAATACAAAGGGAACAATGCCGACTTAAGTACTAGAGGACTGAGACTATAACTTTCGATGATTTGAAACTCTCCTGTGAGTCAAGTTTTAGTTCCGACACTTCACTTCAGGTTTACTGCATCCCTTGGACCTTCTTATTAACGATGAAACACAGAAATTGCATCCGAATTTAATACAAAAGGCACAATGCCGACTTAAGTACACGATGACTGACACTCTAACTTTCTATGATTTGAACCTCTCCTGTGAGTCCAGTTTTAGATTCCGATGCTTCACTTCAGGTTTACTGTATCCCTTGGACCTTCTTATTGACGATGAAACACAGAAATTGCATCCAAATATAATACAAAAGGAACAATGCCGGCTTAAGTACAAGAGGACTGCCACTCTAATATCCTATGATATTAAACTCTCCCGTGAGTCCAGTTTTCGACTCCGATGCTTCACTTCAGGTTTACTTTAATCCTTGGACCTTCTTATTGACGATGAAACACAGAAATTGCATCCGAATTTAATACAAAAGGCACTATGCCGACTTAAGTACAAGATGACTGACACTCTAACTTTCTATGATTTGAACCTCTCCTTTGAGTCCAGTTTCAGATTCCGATGCTTCACGTCAGGTTTACTGTATCCCTTGGACCTTCTTATTGACGATGACACACAGAAATTGCATCCGAATTTAATACAAAAGGCACAATGCCGACTTAAGTACAAGATGACTGACACTCTAACTTTCTATGATTTGATCCTCTCCTGTGAGTCCAGTTTTAGATTCCGATGCTTCACTTCAGGTTTACTGTATCCCTTGGATCTTCTTATTGACGATGAAACACAGAAATTGCATCTCAATTTAATACAAAAGGAACAATGCCGACTTAAGTACAAGAGGACTGACACTATAACTTTCAATGATTTGAAACTCTCCTGTGAGTCAAATTTTAGTTCCGATGCTTCACTTCAGGTTTACTGTATCCCTTGGTCCTTCTTATTAACGATGAAACACAGACATTGCATCCGAATTTAATACAAAATTCACAATGCCGACTTAAGTACACGATGACTGACACTCTAACTTTCTATGATTTGAACCTCTCCTGTGAGTCCAGTTTTACATTCCAATGCTTCACTTCAGGTTTACTGTATCGCTTGAACCTACTTATTGACGATGAAACACAGAAATTGCTTCCGATTTTAATACAAAAGGAACAATGCCGACTTAAGTACAAGAGGACTGACACTCTAACTTTCTTTGATATGAACCTCTCCTGTGAGTCAGTTTTAGATTCCGATGCTTCACTTCAGGTTTACTGTATCCCTTGGACCTTCTTATTGACGATGAAAGACAGAAATTGCATCCGAATTCAATACAAAAGGCACAATGCCGACTTAAGTACAAGATGACTGACTCTCTAACTTTCTATGATTTGAACCTCTCCTGTGAGTCTAGTTTTAGATTCTGCTGCTTCACTTCAGGTTTACTGTATCCCTTGGACTTTCTTATTGACGATGAAATACAGGAATTGATCCCGAATTTAATACAAAAGGAACAATGCCGACTTAAGTACAAGAGGACTGTCACTCTAATTTTCTATGAAATAAACCTCTCCTGTGAGGCCAGTTTCAGATTCCGAAGCTTCACTTCAGGTTTACTGTAATCCTTGGACCTTCTTATTGACGATGAAACACAGAAATTGCATCCGAATTTAATACAAAAGGCACAATGCCGACTTAAGCACAAGATGACTGACACTCTAACTTTCTATGATTTGAACCTCTCCTGTGAGTCCAGTTTCAGTTTCCGATGCTTCACTTCAGGTCTACTGTATCCCTAGTACCTTCTTATTGACGATGAAACACAGAAATTGCATCTGAATTTAATACAAAAAGCACAATGCCGACTTAAGTAGAAGAGGACTGACACTAACTTTCTATGATTTGATCTTCTCCTGTGAGTCCAATTTTAGATTCCGATGCTTCACTTCAGGTTTTCTGAATCCCTTGGACCTTCTTATTGACGATGAAACACAGAAATTGCATCCGAATTTAATACAAAAGGCACAATGCCGACATAAGTACAAGAGGACTGACACTCTAATTTTCTATGAAATAAACCTCTCCTGTGAGGCCAGTTTCAGATTCCGATGCTTCACTTCAGGTTTACTGTAATCCTTGGACCTTCTTATTGACATTGAAACACAGAGATTGCATCCGAATTTAATACAAAAGGCACAATGCCGACTTAAGTACAAGATGACTGACACTCTAACTTTCTATGATTTGAACCTCCCTTGTGAGTCCAGTTTCAGATTCCGATGCTTCACTTCAGGTTTATTGTATCCCTTGGACCTTCTTATTGACGATGACACACAGAAATTGCATCCGAATTTAATACAAAAGTCACAATGCCGACTTAAGTACAAGATGACTGACACTCTAACTTTCTATGATTTGATCCTCTCCTGTGAGTCCAGTTTTAGATTCCGATGCTTCACTTCAGGTTTACTATATCCCTTAGACCTTCGTATTGACAATGATACACAGAAATTGCATCACAATTTAATACAAAAGGAACAATGCCGACTTAAGTACAAGAGGCCTGACACTATAACTTTCAATGATATCAAACTCTCCTGTGAGTCAGTTTTAGATTCCGATATTTCACTTCAGGTTTATTGTATCCCTTGGACCTTCTTATTGACGATGAAAGACAGAAATTGCATCGGAATTTAATACAAAAGGCACAATGCCGACTTAAGTACAAGATGACTGACACTCGAACTTTCTATGATTTGAACCTCTCCTGTGAGTCCAGTTTTAAAATCCGATGCTTCACTTCAGGTTTACTGTATCCCTTCGACCTTCTTATTGACGATGAAACACAGAAATTGATTCCGAATTTAATACAAAAGGAACAATGCCGACTTAAGTACAAGAGGAATGACACTCTAACATTCTATGATTTGAACCTCTCCTGTGAGACCAGTTTCAGTTTCCGATGCTTCACTTCAGGTTTACTGTATCCCTAGGACCTTCTTATTGACGATGAAACACAGAAATTGCATCTGAATTTAATACAAAAGGCACAATGCCGACTTAAGTAGAAGAGGACTGACACTATCTTTCTATGATTTGAACTTCTCCTTTGAGTCCAGTTTTAGATTCCGATGCTTCACTTCAGGTTTTCTGTATCCCTTGGACCTTCGTATTGACGCTGAAACACAGAAATTGCATCCGAATTTAATACAAAAGGCACAATGCCGACATAAGTACAAGAGGACTGACACTCTAATTTTCTATGAAATAAACCTCTCCTGTGAGTCCAGTTTCAGATTCCGATGCTTCACTTCAGGTTTACTGTATCCCTTGGACCTACTTATTGACGATGAAACACAGAAATTGCCTCCGAATTTAATTCAAAAGGAACAATGCCGACCTAAGTACGAGAGGACTGACATTCTAACTTTCTATGATTTGAACCTCTCCTGCGAGTCAAGTTTTGGATTCCGATGCTTCACTTCAGGTATACTGTATCTCTTGAACCTTCTTATTGACGATGAAACACAGAAATTGCAGCCGAATTTAATACAAAAGGAACAATGCCGACTTAAGTACAAGATGACCGACACTATAACTATCTATGATTTGAACCTTTCCTGTGAGTCCAGTTTTAAATTCCGATGCTTCACTTCAGATTTACTGTATCCCTTGGACCTTCTTATTGACGATGAAACACAGAAATGGGATCCGAATTTAATCCAAAAGGCACAATGCCGACATAAGTACAAGATGACTGACACTCTAACTTTCTATGACTTGAACGTCTCTAGTGAGTCCAGTTTTAGATTCCGATGCTTCACATCAGGTTTACTGTATCCCTTGGACCTTCTTATTGACGATGAAATACAGAAATTGCATCTGAATTTAATACAAATGCAACAATGCCGATCTAAGTAAAAGGGGACTGACACTCTAACTTTCCATGATATGAACCTCTCCTGTGAGTCCAGTTTTAGATTCCGATGCTTCACTTCAGGTTTACTGTATCCCTTGCACCTTCTTATTGACGATGAAACACAGAAATTGCATCCGAATTTAATACAAAAGGCACAATGCCGACTTAAGTACAAGAGGACTGCCACTCTAATATCCTATGATATGAAACTCTCCTGTGAGTCCAGTTTTCGACTCCGATGCTTCACTTCAGGTTTACTGTAATCCTTGGACCTTCTTATTGACGATGAAACACAGAAATTGCATCCGAATTTAATACAAAAGGCACTATGCCGACTTAAGTACAAGATGACTGACACTCTAACTTTCTATGATTTGAACCTCTCCTTTGAGTCCCGTTTCAGATTCCGATGCTTCACGTCAGGTTTACTGTAACCCTTGGACCTTCTTATTGACGATGACACACAGGAATTGCATCCGAATTTAATACAAAAGGCACAATGCCAACTTAAGTACACGATGACTGACACTCTAACTTTCTATGATTTGAACCTCTCCTGTGAGTCCAGTTTTACATTCCAATGCTTCACTTCAGGTTTACTGTATCCCTTGGATCTTCTTATTGACGATGAAACACAGAAATTGCATCCCAATTTAATACAAAAGGAACAATGCCGACTTAAGTACAAGAGGACTGACACTATAACTTTCAATGATTTGAAACTCTCCTGTGAGTCAAATTTTAGTTCCGATGCTTCACTTCAGGTTTACTGTATCCCTTGGTCCTTCTTATTAACGATGAAACACAGAAATTGCATCCGAATTTAATACAAAATTCACAATGCCAACTTAAGTACACGATGACTGACACTCTAACTTTCTATGATTTGAACCTCTCCTGTGAGTCCAGTTTTACATTCCAATGCTTCACTTCAGGTTTACTGTATCGCTTGGACCTACTTATTGACGATGAAACACAGAAATTGCTTCCGATTTTAATACAAAAGGAACAATGCCGACTTAAGTACAAGAGGACTGACACTCTAACTTTCTTTGATATGAACCTCCCTTGTGAGTCAGTTTTAGATTCCGATGCTTCACTTCAGGTTTACTGTATCCCTTGGACCTTCTTATTGACGATGAAAGACAGAAATTGCATCCGAATTTAATACAAAAGGCACAATGCCGACTTAAGTACAAGATGACTGACACTCTAACTTTCTATGATTTGAACCTCTCCTGTGAGTCCAGTTTTAGCTTCTGATGCTTCACTTCAGGTTTACTGTATCCCTTGGACTTTCTTATTGACGATGAAACACAGGAATTGATTCCGAATTTAATACAAAAGGAACAATGCCGACTTAAGTACAAGAGGACTGTCACTCTAACATCCTATGATATGAACCTTTCCTGTAAGTCCAGTTTTAGATTCCGATGCTTCACTTCAGGTTTACTGTAATCCTTGGACCTTCTTATTGACGATGAAACACAGAAATTGCATCCGAATTTAATACAAAAGGCACAATGCCGACTTAAGTACAAGATGACTGACACTCTAACTTTCTATTATTTGAACCTCTCCTGTGAGTCCAGTTTCAGTTTCCGATGCTTCACTTCAGGTCTACTGTATCCCTAGTACCTTCTTATTGACGATGAAACACAGAAATTGCATCTGAATTTAATACAAAAGGCACAATGCCGACTTAAGTAGAAGAGGGCTGACACTAACTTTCTATGATTTGAACTTCTCCTTTGAGTCAAGTTTTAGATTCCGATGCTTCACTTCAGGTTTTCTGTATCCCTTGGACCTTCTTATTGACGCTGAAACACAGAAATTGCATCCGAATTTAATACAAAAGGCACAATGCCGACATAAGTACAAGAGGACTGACACTCTAATTTTCTATGAAATAAACCTCTCCTGTGAGTCCAGTTTCAGATTCCGATGCTTCACTTCAGGTTTACTGTATCGCTTGGACCTACTTATTGACGATGAAACACAGAAATTGCATCCGAATTTAATTCAAAAGGAACAATGCCGACCTAAGTACGAGAGGACTGACATTCTAACTTTCTATGATTTGAACCTCTCCTGCGAGTCAAGTTTTGGATTCCGATGCTTCACTTCAGGTATACTGTATCTCTTGAACCTTCTTATTGACGATGAAACACAGAAATTGCAGCCGAATTTAATACAAAAGGAACAATGCCGACTTAAGTACAAGATGACCGACACTATAACTATCTATGATTTGAACCTTTCCTGTGAGTCCAGTTTTACATTCCGATGCTTCACTTCAGGTTTACTGTATCCCTTGGACCTTCTTATTGACGATGAAACACAGAAATTGGATCCGAATTTAATCCAAAAGGCACAATGCCGACATAAGTACAAGATGACTGACACTCTAACTTTCTATGACTTGAACGTCTCTAGTGAGTCCAGTTTTAGATTCCGATGCTTCACATCAGGTTTACTGTATCCCTTGGACCTTCTTATTGACGATGAAACACAGAAAGTGCATCTGAATTTAATACAAATGCAACAATGCCGATTTAAGTAAAAGGGGACTGACACTCTAACTTTCCATGATATGAACCTCTCCTGTGAGTCCAGTTTTAGATTCCGATGCTTCACTTCAGGTTTACTGTATCCCTTGGACCTTCTTATTGACGATGACACACAGAAATTGCATCCGAATTTAATACAAAAGGCACAATGCCGACTTAAGTACAAGATGACTGACACTCTAACTTTCTATGATTTGAACCTCTCCTTTGAGTCCCGTTTAAGATTCCGATGCTTCACGTCAGGTTTACTGTATCCCTTGGACCTTCTTATTGACGATGACACACAGAAATTGCATCCGAATTTAATACAAAAGGCACAATGCCGACATAAGTACAAGATGACTGACACTCTAAATTTCTATGATTTGATCCTCTCCTGTGAGTCCAGTTTTAGATTCCGATGCTTCACTTCAGGTTTACTGTATCCCTTGGATCTTCTTATTGACGATGAAACACAGAAATTGCATCCCAATTTAATACAAAAGGAACAATGCCGACTTGAGTACAAGAGGACTGACACTATAAGTTTCAATGATTTGAAACTCTCCTGTGAGTCAAATTTTAGTTCCGATGCTTCACTTCAGGTTTACTGTATCCCTTGGTCCTTCTTATTAACGATGAAACACAGAAATTGCATCCGAATTTAATACAAAAGGCACAATGCCAACTTAAGTACACGATGACTGACACTCTAACTTTCTATGATTTGAACCTCTCCTGTGAGTCCAGTTTTACATTCCAATGCTTCACTTCAGGTTTACTGTATCGCTTGGACCTACTTATTGACGATGAAACACAGAAATTGCTTCCGATTTTAATACAAAAGGAACAATGCCGACTTAAGTACAAGAGGACTGACACTCTAACTTTCTTTGATATGAACCTCTCCTGTGAGTCAGTTTTAGATTCCGATGCTTCACTTCAGGTTTACAGTATCCCTTGGACCTTCTTATTGACGATGAAAGACAGAAATTGCATCCGAATTTAATACAAAAGGCACAATGCCGACTTAAGTACAAGATGACTGACACTCTAACTTTCTATGATTTGAACCTCTCCTGTGAGTCCAGTTTTAGATTCTGATGCTTCACTTCAGGTTTACTGTATCCCTTGGACTTTCTTATTGACGATGAAACACAGGAATTGATTCCGAATTTAATACAAAAGGAACAATGCCGACTTAAGTACAAGAGGACTGACACTCTAACATCCTATGATATGAACCTTTCCTGTAAGTCCAGTTTTAGATTCCGATGCTTCACTTCAGGTTTACTGTAATCCTTGGACCTTCTTATTGACGATGAAACACAGAAATTGCATCCGAATTTAATACAAAAGGCACAATGCCGACTTAAGTACAAGATGACTGACACTCTAACTTTCTATGATTTGAACTTCTCCTGTGTGTCCAGATTTAGATTCCGATGCTTCACTTCAGGTTTACTGTATCCCTTGGACTTTCTTATTGACGATGAAACACAGAAATGGCATCCGAAATTAATACAAAAGCATCAATACCGACTTAAGTACAAGAGGACTGACACTAACTTTCTATGATTTGAACCTCTCCTGTGAATCCAGTTTTAGATTACGATGCTTCACTTCAGGTTAACTGTATCCCTTGGACCTTCTTATTGACGATGAAACACAGATATTGCATTCGAATGTAATACAAAAGGCACAATGCCGACATAAGTACAAGATGACTGACACTCTAACTTTCTATGAAATAAACCTCTCCTTGAGTCCAGTTTCAGATTCCGATGCTTCACTTCAGGTTTACTGTATCCCTTGGATCTTCTTATTGACGATGAAACACAGAAATTACATCCGAATCTAATACAAAGGGCATAATGCCGACTTCATTAGAAGATGACTGACACTGTAACTTTCTATGATTTGAACCTCTCCTGTGAGTCAAGTTTTAGATTCCGATGCTTCACTTCAGGTTTACTGTATCGCTTGGTCCTACTTATTGACGATGAAAGACAGAAATTGCATCCGAATTTAATACAAAAGGAACAATGCCGACTTAAGTAAAAGAGGACTGAAAGTCTAACTTTCCATGATATGAACCTCTCCTGTGAGTCCAGTTTTAGATTCCGATGCTTCACTTCAGGTTTACTGCATCCCTTGGACCTTCTTATTGACGATGAAACACAGAAATTGCATGCGAATTTAATACAAAAGGTACAATGCCGACTTATGTACAAGATGAGTGACACTCTAACTTTCTATGATTTGAACCTCTCTTGTGAATCCAGTTTTAGATTCTGATGCTTCACTTCAGGTTTACTGTATCCCTTGGACCTTCGTATTGACGATGAAACACAGAAGTTGCATCCGAATTTAATACAAAAGGCACAATGCCGACTTAAGTACAAGATGACTGACACTCTAACTTTCTATGATTTGAACCTCTCCTGTGAGTCCAGTTTTAGATTCCGATGCTTCACTTCAGGTTTACTGTATCCCTTGGACCTTCTTATTGACGATGAAACTCAGAAATGGCATCCGAATTTAATACAAAAGGAACAATGCCGACTTAAGTACAAGAGGACTGACACTCTAACATCCTATGAAATGAACCTCTCCTGTGAGTCCAGTTTTAGTTTCCGACGCTTCACTTCAGGTTTACTGTAATCCTTGGTCCTTCTTATTGACGATGAAACACAGAAATTGCATCCGAATGTAATACAAAAGGCACAATGCCGACTTAAGTACAAGATGACTGACACTCTAACTTTCTATGATTTGAACCTCTCCTGTGAGTCCAGTTTCAGTTTCCGATGCTTCACTTCAGGTTTACTGTATCCATAGGACCTTCTTATTGACGATGAAACACAGAAATTGCATCTGAATTTAATACAAAAGGCACAATGCCGACTTAAGTAGAAGAGGACTGACACTAACTTTCTGTGATTTGAACCTATCCTGTGAGACCAGTTTTAGATTCCGATGCTTCACTTCAGGTTTACTGTATCCCTTGGACCTTCTTATTGACGATGAAACACAGAAATTGCATCCGAATTAAATACAAAAGGCACAATGCCGACATAAGTACAAGAGGACTGACACTCTAATTTTCTATGAAATAAACCTCTCCTATGAGTCCAGTTTTCGATTCCGATGCTTCACTTCAGGTTTACTGTATCCCTTGGACCATCTTATTGACGATGAAACACAGAAATTGCATCCGAATTTAATACAAAAGGCACAATGCCGACTCAAGTACAAGATTACTGACACTCTAACTTTCTATGATTTCAACCTCTCTTGTGAGTTTAGTTTTAGATTCCGATGCTTCACTTCAGGTCAACTGTAATCCTTGGACCTTCTTATTGACGATGAAACACAGAAATTGCATCCGAATTTAATACAAAAGGCACAATGCCGACTTAAGTACACGATGACTGACACTCTAACTTTCTATGATTTGAACCTCTCCTGTGAGTCCAGTTTTAGATTCCGATGCTTCACTTCAGGTTTACTGTATCCCTTGGACCTTCTTATTGACGATGAAACACAGAAATTGCATCCGAATTTAATACAAAAGGAACAATGCCGGCTTAAGTACAAGAGGACTGACACTCTAACATCCTATGATATGAACCTCTCCTGTGAGTCCAGTTTTAGATTCCGATGCTTCACTTCAGGTTTACTGTAATCCTTGGACCTTCTTATTGACATTGAAACACAGAGATTGCATCCGAATTTAATACAAAAGGCACAATGCCGACATAAGTACATGATGACTGACACTCTAACTTTCTATGATTTGAACCTCTCCTGTGAGTCCAGTTTTAGATTCCGATGCTTCACTTCAGGTTTACTGTATCCCTTGGACCTTCCTATTGACGATGAAACACAGAAATTGCATACGAATTTAATACAAGAGGCACAATGCCGACTTAAGTACAAGATGACTGACACTCTAACTTTCTGTGATTTGAACCTCTCTTGTGAGTCCAGTTTTAGATTCCGATGCTTCACTTCAGGTTTACTGTATTCCTTGGACCTTCGTATAGACGATGAAACACAGAAGTTGCATCCGAATTTAATACAAAAGGCAAAATGCCGACTTAAGTACAAGATGACTGACACTCTAACTTTCTATGATTTGAACCTCTCCTGTGAGTCCAGTTTTAGATTCCGATGCTTCACTTCAGGTTTACTGTATCCCTTGGACCTTCTTATTGACGATGAAACTCAGAAATTGCATCCGAATTTAATACAAAAGGAACAATGCCGACATAAGTACAAGATGACTGACACTCAAACTTTCTATGAAATAAACCTCTCCTGTGAGTCCAGTTTTAGATTCCGATGCTTCACTTCAGGGTTACTGTATCCCTTGGACCTTCTTATTGACGATGAAACACAGAAATTACATCCGAATCTAATACAAATTGCATAATGCCGACTTAATTAGAAGATGACTGACACTGTAACTTTCTATGATTTGAACCTCTCCTGTGAGTCAAGTTTTAGATTCCGATGCTTCACTTCAGGTTTACTGTATCGCTTGGACCTACTTATTGACGATGAAACACAGAAATTGCATCCGAATTTAATACAAAAGGAACAATGCCGACTTAAGTAAAAGAGGACTGAAACTCTAACTTTCCATGATATGAACTTCTCCTGTGAGTCCAGTTTTAGATTCCGATGCTTCACTTCAGGTTTACTGCATCCCTTGGATCTTATTATTGACGATGAAACACAGAAATTGCATGCGAATTTAATACAAAAGGCACAATTCCGACTTAAGTACAAGATGACTGACACTCTAACTTTCTATGATTTGAACCTCTCCTGTGAGTCCAGTTTCAGTTTCCGATGCTTCACTTCAGGTTTACTGTATCCATAGGACATTCTTATTGACGATGAAACACAGAAATTAATCTGAATATAATACAAAAGGCACAATGCCGACTTAAGTAGAAGAGGACTGACACTAACTTTCTATGATTTGAACCTCTCCTGTGAGTCCAGTTTTAGATTCCGATGCTTCACTTCAGGTTTACTGTATCCCTTGGACCTTCTTATTGACGATGAAACACAGAAATTGCATCCGAATTTAATACAAAAGGCACAATGCCGACATTAGTACAAGAGGACTGACACTCTAATTTTCTATGAAATAAACCTCTCCTGTGAGTCCAGTTTCAGATTCCGATGCTTCACTTTAGGTTTACTGTATCGCTTGGACATACTTATTGACGATGAAACACAGATATTGCATCCGAATTTAATACAAAAGGAACAATGCCGACCTAAGTACGAGAGGACTGACATTCTAACTTTCTATGATTTGAACCTCTCCTGCGAGTCAAGTTTTGGATTCCGATGCTTCACTTCAGGTTTACTGTATCCCTTGGACCTTCTTATTGACGATGAAACACAGAAATTGCAGCCGATTTTAATACAAAAGGCACAATGCCGACTTAAGTACAAGAAGACTGACACTCTAACTTTCTATGATTTGAACCTCTCCTGTGAGTCCAGTTTCAGTTTCCGATGCTTCACTTCAGGTTTACTGTATCCATAGGACATTCTTATTGACGATGAAACACAGAAATTAATCTGAATATAATACAAAAGGCACAATGCCGACTTAAGTAGAAGAGGACTGACACTAACTTTCTATGATTTGAACCTCTCCTGTGAGTCCAGTTTTAGATTCCGATGCTTCACTTCAGGTTTACTGTATCCCTTGGACCTTCTTATTGACGATGAAACACAGAAATTGCATCCGAATTTAATACAAAAGGCACAATGCCGACATTAGTACAAGAGGACTGACACTCTAATTTTCTATGGAATAAACCTCTCCTGTGAGTCCAGTTTCAGATTCCGATGCTTCACTTTAGGTTTACTGTATCGCTTGGACCTACTTATTGACGATGAAACACAGATATTGCATCCGAATTTAATACAAAAGGAACAATGCCGACCTAAGTACGAGAGGACTGACATTCTAACTTTCTATAATTTGAACCTCTCCTGCGAGTCAAGTTTTGGATTCCTATGCTTCACTTCAGGTTTACTGTATCCCTTGGACCTTCGTATTGACGATGATACACATAAATTGCATCACAATTTAATACAATAGGAAGAATAGCGACTTAAGTACACGATGACTGACACTCTAACTTTCTATGATTTGAACCTCTCCTGTGAGTCCAGTTTTAGATTCCGATGCTTCACTTCAGGTTTACTGTATCCCTTGGACCTTCTTATTGACGATGAAACGCAGAAATTGCATCCGAATTTAATACAAAAGGAACAATGCCGGCTTAAGTACAAGAGAACTGACACTCTAACATCCTATGATATGAACCTCTCCTGTGAGTCCAGTTTTAGATTCCGATGCTTCACTTCAGGTTTACTGTAATCCTTGGACCTTCTTATTGACATTGAAACACAGAGATTGCATCCGAATTTAATACAAAAGGCACAATGCCGACTTAAGTACAAGATGACTGACACTCTAACTTTCTATGATTTGAACCTCTCCCGTGAGTCCAGTTTCAGATTCCGATGCTTCACTTCAGGTTTACTGTATCCCTTGGACCTCCTTATTGACGATGACACACAGAAATTGCATCCGAATTTAATACAAAAGGCACAATGCCGACTTAAGTACAAGATGACTGACACTCTAACTTTCTATGATTTGATCCTCTCCTGTGAGTCCAGTTTTAGATACCGATGCTTCACTTCAGGTTTACTGCATCCCTTGGACCTTCGTATTGACGATGATACACAGAAATTGCATCACAATTTAATACAATAGGAACAATACCGACTTAAGTACAAGAGGACTGACACTATAACTTTCAATGATATGAAACTCTCCTCTGAGTCAAATTTTAGTTCCGATGCTTCACTTCAGGTTTACTGTATCCCTTGGACCTTCTTATTAACGATGCAACACAGAAATTGCATCCGAATTTAATACAAAAGGAACAATGCCGACATAGGTACAAGATGACTGACACTCAAACTTTCTATGAAATAAACCTCTCCTGTGAGTCCAGTTTTAGATTCCGATGCTTCACTTCAGGTTTACTGTATCCCTTGGACCTTCTTATTGACGATGAAACACAGAAATTACATCCGAATCTAATACAAAGGGCATAAGGCCGACTTAATTAGAAGATGACTGACACTGTAACGTTCTATGATATGAACCTCTCCTGTGAGTCCAGTTTTAGATTCCGATGCTTCACTTCAGGTTTACTGTATCCCTTGGACCTTCTTATTGACGATGAAAAACAGAAATTGCATACGAATTTAATACAAGAGGCACGATGCCGACTTAAGTACAAGATGACTGTCACTCTAACTTTCTATGATTTGAACCTCTCTTGTGAGTCCAGTTTTAGATTCCGATGCTTCACTTCAGGTTTACTGTATTCCTTGGACCTTCGTATTGACGATGAAACACAGAAGTTGCATCCGAATTTAATACAAAAGGCAAAATGCCGACTTAAGTACAAGATGACTGACACTCTAACTTTGTATGATTTGAACCTCTCCTGTGAGTCCAGTTTTAGATTCCGATGCTTCACTTCAGGTTTACTGTATCCCTTGGACCTTCTTATTGACGATGAAACTCAGAAATTGCATCCGAGTTTAATACAAAATAACAATGCCGACATAAGTACAAGATGACTGACACTCAAACTTTCTATGAAATAAACCTCTCCTGTGAGTCCAGTTTTAGATTCCGATGCTTCACTTCTGGTTTACTGTATCCCTTGGACCTTCTTATTGACGATGAAACACAGAAATTACATCCCAATCTAATACAAAGGGCATAATGCCGACTTAATTAGAAGATGACTGACACTGTAACTTTCTATGATTTGGACCTCTCCTGTGAGTCAAGTTTTAGATTCCGATGCTTCACTTCAGGTTTTCTGTATCGCGTGGACCTACTTATTGACGATGAAACACAGAAATTGCATCCGAATTTAATACAAAAGGAACAATGCCGACTTAAGTAAAAGAGGACTGAAACTCTAACTTTCCATGATATGAACCTCTCCTGTGAGTCCAGTTTTAGATTCCGATGCTTCACTTCAGGTTTACTGCATCCCTTGGATCTTCTTATTGACGATGAAACACAGAAATGGCATGCGAATTTAATACAAAAGGAACAATGCTGACTTAAGTACAAGATGACTGACACTCTAACTTTCTATGATTTGAACCTCTCTTGTGAGTACAGTTTTAGATTCCGAAGCTTCACTACAGGTTTACTGTATCCCTTGGACCTTCGTAATGACGATGAAACACAGAAGTTGCATCCGAATTTAATACAAAAGGCACAATGCCGACTTAAGTACAAGATGACTGACACTCTAACTTTCTATGATTTGAACCGCTTTGTGAGTCCAGTTTTAGATTCCGATGCTTCACTTCAGGTTTACTGTATCCCTTGGACCTTCGTATTGACGATGAAACACAGAAGTTGCATCCGAATTTAATACAAAAGGCACAATGCCGACTTAAGTACAAGATGACTGACACTCTAACTTTCTATGATTTGAACCACTCCAGTGAGTCCAGTTTCAGATTCCGATGCTTCACTTCAGGTTTACTGTATCCCTTGGACCATCTTATTGACGATGAAACTCAGAAATTGCATCCGAATTTAATACAAAAGGAACAATGCCGACTTAAGTACAAGAGGACTGACACTCTAACTTTCTATAATTTGAACCTCTCCTGTGAGTCCACTTTTAGATTCCGATGCTTCACTTCAGGTTTACTGTATCCCTTGGACCTTCTTATTGACGATGAAACACAGATATTGCATCCGAATTTAATACAAAAGGAACAATGCCGACTTAAGTACAAGAGGACTGACACTCTAACATCCTATGAAATGAACCTCTCCTGTGAGTCCAGTTTTAGTTTCCGACGCTTCACTTCAGGTTTACTGTAATCCTTGGTCCTTCTTATTGACGATGAAACACAGAAATTGCATCCGAATTTAATACAAAAGGCACAATGCTGACTTAAGTACAAGATGACTGACACTCTAACTTTCTATGATTTGAACCTCTCCTGTGAGTCCAGTTTCAGTTTCCGATGCTTCACTTCAGGTTTACTGTATCCATAGGACCTTCTTATTGACGATGAAACACAGAAATTAATCTGAATATAATACAAAAGGCACAATGCTGACTTAAGTAGAAGAGGACTGACACTAACTTTCTATGATTTGAACCTCCCCTGTGAGTCCAGTTTTAGATTCCGATGCTTCACTTCAGGTTTACTGTATCCCTTGGACCTTCTTATTGACGATGAAACACAGAAATTGCATCGGAATTTAATACAAAAGGCACAATGCCGACATAAGTACAAGAGGACTGACACTCTAATTTTCTATGAAATAAACCTCTCCTGTGAGTCCAGTTTCAGATTCCGATGCTTCACTTTAGGTTTACTGTATCGCTTGGACCTACTTATTGACGATGAAACACAGAAATTGCATCCGAATTTAATACAAAAGACACAATGCCGACTTAAGTACAAGAGGACTGACACTCTAACATCCTATGATATGAACCTCTCCTGTGAGTCCAGTTTTAGATTCCGATGCTTCACTTCAGGTTAACTGTAGTCCTTGGACCTTCTTATTGACGATGAAACACAGAAATTGCATCCGAATTTAATACAAAAGGCACAATGCCGACTTAAGTACACGATGACTGACACTCTAACTTTCTATGATTTGAACCTCTCCTGTGAGTCCAGTTTTAGATTCCGATGCTTCACTTCAGGTTTACTGTATCCCTTGGACCTTCTTATTGACGATGAAACACAGAAGTTGCATCCGAATTTAGTACAAAAGGAACAATGCCGGCTTAAGTACAAGAGGACTGACACTCTAACATCCTATGATATGAACCTCTCCTGTGAGTCTAGTTTTAGATTCCGATGCTTCACTTCAGGTTTACTGTAATCCTTGGACCTTCTTATTGACATTGAAACACAGAGATTGCATCCGAATTTAATACAAAAGGCACAATGCCGACTTAAGTACAAGATGACTGACACTCTAACTTTCTATGATTTGAACATCTCCTGTGAGTCCAGTTTCAGATTCCGATGCTTCACTTCAGGTTTACTGTATCCCTTGGACCTTCGTATTGACGATGATACACAGAAATTGCATAACAATTTAATACAATAGGAACAATAACGACTTAAGTACAAGAGTACTGACACTATAACTTTCAATGATATGAAACTCTCTTCTGAGTCAAATTTTAGTTCCGATGCTTCACTTCAGGTTTACTGTATCCCTTGGACCTTCTTATTAACGATGAAACACAGAAATTGCATCCGAATTTAATACAAAAGGAACAATACCGACATAAGTACAAGATGACTGACACTCAAACTTTCTATGAAATAAACCTCTCCTGTGAGTCCAGTTTTAGATTCCGATGCTTCACTTCAGGTTTACTGTATCCCTTGGACCTTCTTATTGACGATGAAACACAGATATTACATCCGAATCTAATACAAAGTGCATAATGCCGACTTAATTAGAAGATGACTGACACTGTAACTTTCTATGATATGAACTTCTCCTGTGAGTCCAGTTTTAGATTCCGATGCTTCACTTCAGGTTTACTGTATCCCTTGGACCTTCTTATTGACCATGAAACACAGAAATTGCATGCGAATTTAATACAAGAGGCACAATGCCGACTTAAGTACAAGATGACTGACACTCTAACTTTCTATGATTTGAACCTCTCTTGTGAGTCCAGTTTTAGATTCCGATGCTTCACTTCAGGTTTACTGTATCCCTTGGACCTTCGTATTGACGATGAAACACAGAAGTTGCATCCGAATTTAATACAAAAGGCACAATGCCGACTTAAGTACAAGATGACTGACACTCTAACTTTCTATGATTTGAACCTCTCCTGTGAGTCCAGTTTTAGATTCCGATGCTTCACTTCAGGTTTACTGTATCCCTTGGACCTTCTTATTGACGATGAAACTCAGAAATTGCATCCGAATTTAATACAAATGGAACAATGCCGACATAAGTACAAGATGACTGACACTCAAACTTTCTATGAAATAAACCTCTCCTGTGAGTCCAGTTTTAGATTCCGATGCTTCACTTCAGGTTTACTGTATCCCTTGGACCTTCTTATCAACGATGAAACACAGAAATTACATCCGAATCTAATTCAAAGGGCATAATGCCGACTTAATTAGAAGATGACTGACACTGTAACTTTCTATGATATGAACCTCTCCTGTGAGTCCAATTTTAGATTCCGATGCTTCACTTCAGGTTTACTATATCCCTTGGACCTTGTTATTGACGATAAAACACAGAAATTGCATGCGAATTTAATACAAAAGGCACAATGCCGACATAAGTACAAGATGACTGACACTCTAACTTTCTATGATTTGAACCTCTCTTGTGAGTCCAGTTTTAGATTCCGATGCTTCACTACAGGTTTACTGTATACCTTGGACCTTCGTATTGACGATGAAGCACAGAAGTTGCATCCGAATTTAATACAAAAGGCACAATGCAGACTTAAGTACAAGATGACTGACACTCTAACTTTCTATGATTTGAACCTCTCCTGTGAGTCCAGTTTTAGATTCCGATGCTTCACTTCAGGTTTACTGTATCCCTTGGACCTTCTTATTGACGATGAAACTCAGAAATTGCATCCGAATTTAATATAAAAGGAACAATGCCGACTTAAGTACAAGAGGACTGACACTCTAACTTTCTTTGATATGAACCTCTCCTGTGAGTCAGTTTTAGATTCCGATGCTTCACTTCAGGTTTACTGTATCCCTTGGACCTTCTTATTGAAGATGAAAGTCAGAAATTGCAACCGAATGTAATACAAAAGGCAGAATGCCGACTGAAGTACGAGAGGGCTGACATTCTAACTTTCTATGATTTGAACCCCTCCTGCGAGTCAAGTTTTGGATTCCGATGCTTCACTTCAGGTTTACTGTATCCTTTGGACCTTCTTATTGACGATGAAACACAGAAATTGCAGCCGAATTTAATACAAATGGCACAATGCCGACTTAAGTACAAGATGACTGACACTCTAACCTTCTATGATTTGATCCTCTCCTGTGAGAGCAGTTTTAGATTCCTATGCTTCACTTCAGGTTTACTGTATCCCTTGGACCTTCTTATTGACGATGAAACACAGAAATTGCATCCGAATTTAATACAAATGGAACAATGCCGACTTAAGAAAAGGGGACTGACACTCTAACTTTCTATGATATGAACCCCTCCTGTGAGTCCAGTTTTCGATTCCCATGCTTCACTTCAGGTTTACTGTATCCCTTGGACCTTCTTATTGACGATGAAACACAGAAATTGCATCCGAATTTAATACAAAAGGCACAATGCCGACTCAAGTACAAGATTACTGACACTCTAACTTTCTATGATTTGAACCTCTCTTGTGAGTCCAGTTTTAGATTCCGATGCTTCACTTCAGGTTTACTGTATCCCTTGGACCTTCGTATTGACGATGAAACACAAAAGTTGCATCCGAATTTAATACAAAAGGCACAATGCCGACTTAATTAGAAGAGGACTGACACTCTAACATCCTATGATATGAACCTCTCCTGTGAGTCCAGTTTTAGATTCCGAAGCTTCACTTCAGGTTAACTGTATCCCTTGGACCTTCTTATTGACGATGAAACACAGAAATTGCCTCCGAATTTAATACAAAAGGCACAATGCCGACTTAAGTACACAATGACTGACACTCTAACTTTCTATGATTTGAACCTCTCCTGTGAGTCCAGTTTTAGATTCCGATGCTTCACTTCAGGTTTACTGTATTACTTGGACCTTCTTATTGACGATGAAACACAGAAATTGCATCCGAATTTAATACAAAAGGAACAATGCAGGTTAAAGTACAAGAGGACTGACACTCTAACATCCTATGATATGAACCTCTCCTGTGAGTCCAGTTTTAGATTCCGATGCTTCACTTCAGGTTTACTGTAATCCTTGGACCTTCTTATTGACATTGAAACACAGAGATTGCATCCGAATTTAATACAAAAGGCACAATGCCGACTTAAGTACAAGATGACTGACACTCTAACTTTCTATGATTTGAACCTCTCCTGTGAGTCCAGTTTCAGATTCCGATGCTTCACTGCAGGTTTACTGTATCCCTTGGACCTCCTTATAAACGATGACACACAGAAATTGCATCCGAATTTAATACAAAAGGCACAATGCCGACTTAAGTACAAGATGACTGACACTCTAACTTTCTATGATTTGATCCTCTCCTGTGAGTCCAGTTTTAGATTCCGATGCTTCACTTCAGGTTTACTGTATCCCTTGGACCTTCTTATTGACGATGAAACACAGAAATTGCATCCGAAATTAATATAATAGGATCAATACCGACTTAAGTACAAGAGGACTGACACTAACTTTCTTTGATTTGAACCTCTCCTCTGAGTCCAGTTTTAGATTCCGATGCTTCACTTCAGGTTTACTGTATCCCTTGGACCTTCTTATTGACGATGAAACACAGAAATTACATCCGAATCTAATACAAAGGGCATAATGCCGACTTAATTAGAAGATGACTGACACTGTAACTTTCTATGATATGAACCTCTCCTGTGAGTCCAGTTTTAGATTCCGATGCGTCACTTCAGGTTTACTGTATCCCTTGGACCTTCTTATTGACCATGAAACACAGAAATTGCATGCGAATTTAATACAAGAGGCACAATGCCGACTTAAGTACAAGATGACTGACACTCTAACTTTCTATGATTTGAACCTCTCTTGTGAGTCCAGTTTTAGATTCCGATGCTTCACTTCAGGTTTACTGTATCCCTTGGACCTTCGAATTGACGATGGAACACAGAAGTTGCATCCGAATTTAATACAAAAGGCACAATGCCGACTTAAGTACAAGATGACTGACAGTCTAATTTTCTATGATTTCAACCACTCCTGTGAGTCCAGTTTTAGATTCCGATGCCTCACTTCAGGTTTACTGTATCCCTTGGACCTTCTTATTGACGATGAAAATCAGAAATTGCATCCGAATTTAATACAAAAGGAACAATCCGACATAAGTACAAGATGACTGACACTCAAACTTTCTATGAAATAAACCTCTCCTGTGAGTACAGTTTTAGATTGCGATGCTTCACTTCAGGTTTACTATATCCCTTGGACCTTCTTATTGACGATGAAACACAGAAATTACATCCAAATCTAATACAAAGGGCATAATGCCGACTTAATTAGAAGATGACTGACACTGTAACTTTCTATGATATGAACCTCTCCTGTGAGTCCAGTTTTAGATTCCGATGCTTCACTTCAGGTTTACTGTATCCCTTGGACCTTCTTATTGACGATAAAACACAGAAATTGTATGCGAATTCAATACAAAAGGCACAATGCCGACTTAAGTACAAGATGACTGACACTCTAACTTTCTATGATTTGAACCTCTCTTGTGAGTCCAGCTTTAGAATCCGATGCTTCACTACAGGTTTACTGTATCCCTTGGACCTTCGTATTGACGATGAAGCACAGAAGTTGCATCCGAAGTTAATACAAAAGGCACAATGCCGACTTAAGTACAAGATGACTGATACTCTAACTTTCTATGATTGGAACCTCTCCTGTGAGTCCAGTTTTAGATTCCGATGCTTCACTTCAGGTTTACTGTATCCCCTGGACCTTCTTATTGACGATGAAACTCAGAAATTGCATCCGAATTTAATACAAAAGGAACAATCCGACATAAGTACAAGATGACTGACACTCAAACTTTCTATGAAATAAACCTCTCCTGTGAGTCCAGTTTTAGATTCCGATGCTACACTTCAGGTTTACTGTATCCCTTGGACCTTCTTATTGACGGTGAAACACAGAAATTACATCCAAATCTAATACAAAGGGCATAATGCCAACTTAATTAGAAGATGACTGACACTGTAACTTTCTATGATATGAACCTCTCCTGTGAGTCCAGTTTTAGATTCCGATGCTTCACTTCAGGTTTACTGTAATCCTTGGACCTTCTTATTGACGATGAAACACAGAAAATGCATCCGAATTTAATACAAAAGGCACAATGCCGACTTAAGTACAAGATGACTGACACTCTAAATTTCTATGATTTGAACCTCTCCTGTGAGACCAGTTTCAGATTCCGATGCTTCAATTCAGTTTTACTGTATCCCTTGGACTTTCTTATTGACGATGAAACACAGAAATTGCATCCGAATTTAATACAAAAGGCATAATGCCGACTTAAGTACAAGAGGACTGACACTAATTTTCTATGATTTGAACCTCTCCTGTGAGTCCAGTTTTAGATTCCGATGCTTCACTTCAGGTTTACTGTATCCCATGGACCTTCTTATTGACGATGAAACACAGAAATTACATCAGAATTTAATACAAAGGGCATAATGCCGACTTAAGTACAAGATGACTGACACTCTAACTTTCTATGATTTGAACCTCTCCTGTGAGTCCAGTTTTACATTCCGATGCTTCACCTCAGGTTTACTGAATCGCTTGGACCTACTTATTGACGATGAAACATAGAAATTGCATCCGAATTTAATACAAAAGGAACAATGCCGACATAAGTAAAAGAGGACTGACACTCTAACTTTCTATGATATGAACCTCTCCTGTGAGTCCAGTTCTATATTCCGATGCTTCACTTCAGGTTTACTGTATCCCTTGGACCTTCTTATTGAAGATGAAACTCAGAAATTGCATCCGAATTTAATACAAAAGGAACAATGCCGACTTAAGTACAAGAGGACTGACACTCTAACTTTCTTTGATATGAACCTCTCCTGTGAGTCAGTTTTAGATTCCGATGCTTCACTTCAGGTTTACTGTATCCCTTGGACCTTCTTATTGACGATGAAACACAGAAATTGCATCCGAATTTAATACAAAAGCCACAATGCCGATTAAAGTACAAGATGACTGACACTCTAACTTACTATGATTTGAACCTCTCCTGTGAGTCCTGTTTTAGATTCCGATGCTTTACTTCCGGTTTACTGTATCCCTTGGACCTTCTTATTGACGATGAAACACAGAAATTGCATCCGAATTAAATAGAAAAAGAACAATGCCGACTTAAGTGCAAGAGGACTGACACTCTAACTTTCTATGATATGAACCTCTCCTGTGAGTCAGTTTTATATTCCGATGCTTCACTTCAGGTTTACATTATCCCTTGGACCTTCTTATTGACGATGAAACACAGAAATTACATGCGAATTTAATACAAAAAGCACAATGCCGACTTAAGTACAAGAGGACTGACACTCTAACATCCTATGATATGAACCTCTCCTGTGAGTCCAGTTTTAGATTCCGATGCTTCACTTCAGGTTTACTGGATCCCTTGGACCTTCTTATTGACGATGAAACACAGAAATTGCTTCCGAATTTAATACAGAAGGAACAATGCCGACTTAAGTACAACAGGACTGACACTATAACTTTCAATGATATGAACCTCTCCTGTGAGTCAAGTTTTAGTTCCGACGCTTCACTTCTGGTTTACTGTATCCCTTGGACCTTCTTATCAACGATGAAACACAGAAATTGCCTCCGAATTCAATACAAAAGGAACAATGCCGACTTAAGTACAAGAGGACTGACACTCTAACTTTCTATGATTTGAACCTCTCCTGTGAGTCAAGTTTTGGATTCCGATGCTTCACTTCAGGTTTACTGTATCTCTTGGACCTTCTTACTGACGATGAAACACAGAAATTGCATCTGAATATAACACAAAAGGCACAATCCCGACCTAAGTACAAGAGCACTGACACTATAACTTTCAATGATATGAACCACTCCTGTGAGTCAACTTTTAGATTCCGATGCTTCACTTCAGGTTTACTGTATCTCTTGGACCTTCATATTGACGATGAAACACAGAAATTGCATCCGAATTTAATACAAAAGGCACAATGCCGACATAAGTACAAAATTACTGGCACTCTAACTTTCTATGATTTAAACCTGTCCTGTGAGTCCAGTTTTAGATTCCGATGCTTCACTTCAGGTTTACTGTATCCCTTTGACCTTCTTATTGACGATGAAGCACAGAAATTGCTTCCTAATTTAATACAAAAGGAACAATGCCGACTTAAATAAAGGAGGACTGACACTCTAACTTTCTATGATATGAACCTCTCCTGTGATTCCAGTTTTAGATTCCGATGCTTCACTTCAGGTTTACTGTATGCCTTGGACCTTCTAATTGACGATGAAACACAGAAATTGCATCCGAATTTATTACAAAAGGCACAATGCTGTCCCAAGCACAAGAGGACTGACACTAACTTTCTATGATATGAACCTCTCCTGTGAGTCCAGTTTTAGATTCCGATGCTTCACTTCAGGTTTACTGTATCCCTTGGACCTTCTTATTGACGATGAGACATAGAAATTACATCCGAATTTAATACAAAGGGCATAAAGTCGACTTAAGTACAAGAGCACTGACACTATAACTTTCTATGATATGAACCTCTCCTGTGAGTCAAGTTTTAGATTCCGATGCTTCACTTCAGGTTCACTGTATCTCTTGGACCTTCTTATTGACGAAGAAACACAGAAATTGCATCCGAATTTAATACAAAAAGCACAATGCCGACTTAAGTACAAGAGCACTGACACTCTAACTTTCTATGATTTGAACCACTCCTGTGAGTCCAGTTTTAGATTCCGATGCTTCACTTCCGGTTTACTGTATCCTTTGGACCTTCTTATTGACGATGAAACACAGAAATTGCATCCGAATTAAATAGAAAAGGAACAATGCCGACTTAAGTACAAGAGGACTGACACTCTAACTTTCTATGATATGAACCTCTACTGTGAGTCCAGTTTTAGATTCCGATGATTCACTTCAGGTTTACTGGATCCCTTGGACCTTCTTATTGACGATGAAACACAGAAATTGCTTCCGAATTTAATACAGATGGAACAACGCCGACTTAAATACAACAGGACTGACACTATAACTTTCAATGATATGAACCTCTCCTGTGAGTCAAGTATTAATTCCGACGCTTCACTTCTGGTTTACTGTATCCCTTGGAACTTCTTATTAACGATGAAACACAGTAATTGCCTCCGAATTTAATACCAAAGAAACAATGCCGACTTAAGTACAAGAGGACTGACACTCTAACTTTCTATGATTTGAACCTCTCCTGTGAGTCAAGTTTTAGATTCCGATGCTTCACTTCAGGTTTACTGTATCTCTTGGACCTTCTTACTGACGATGAAACACAGAAATTGCATCTGAATATAATACAAAAGGCACAATGCCGACTTAAGTACAGGACCACTGACACTATAACTTTCTATGATTTGAACCTGTCCTTTGAGTCCAGTTTTAGATTCCGATGCTTCACTTCAGGTTTGCTGTATCCCTAGGACCTTCTTGTTGACGATGAAACACAGAAATTGCATCTGAATTTAATACAAAAGGCAAAATGCCGACATAAGTACAAGATGACTGGCACTCTAACTTTCTATGATATGAACCTCTCCTGTGAGTCCAGTTTTAGATTCCGGTGCTTCACATCAGGTTTACTGTATCCCTTGGACCTTCTTATTGACGATGAAACACAGAAATTGCATCCGAATTTAATACAAAAGGCACAATGCTGTCCTAAGTACAAGAGGACTGACACTAACTTTCTATGAAATGAACCTCTCCGTTGAGTCCAGTTTTAGATTCCGATGCTTCACTTCAGGTTTACTGTATCCCTTGGACCTTCTTATTGACGATGAAACACAGAAATTGCATCCGAATTTAATACAATAGGCACAATGTCGACTAAAGTACAAGATGACTGACTCTCTAACTTTCTATGATTTGAACCTCTCCTGTGAGTCCAGTTTTAGTTTCCGATGCTTCACTTCCGGTTTACTGTATCCTTTTGACCTTCTTATTGACGATGAAACACAGAAATTGCATCCGAATTAAATAGAAAAGGTACAATGCCGACTTAAGTACAAGATGACTGACACTCTAACTTTCTATGATATGAACCTCTACTGTGAGTCCAGTTTTAGATTCCGATTCTTCACTTCAGGTTTACTGGATCCCTTGGACCTTCTTATTGACGATGAAACACAGAAATTGCTTCCGAAATTAATACAGATGGAACAATGCCGAGTTAAGTACAACAGGACTGACACTATAACTTTCAATGATATGAACCTCTCCTGTGAGTCAAGTATTAATTCCGACGCTTCACTTCTGGTTTACTGTATCCCTTGGACCTTCTTATTAACGATGAAACATAGTAATGCCTCCGAATTTAATACCAAAGGAACAATGCCGACTTAAGTACAAGAGGACTGACACTCTTACTTTCTATGATTTGAACCTCTCCTGTGAGTCAAGTTTTAGATTCCGATGCTTCACTTCAGGTTTACTGTATCTCTTGGACCTTCTTACTGACGATGAAACACAGAAATTGCATCTGAATATAATACAAAAGGCACAATGCCGACTTAAGTACAGGAGCACTGACACTATAACTTTCTATGATTTGAACCTCTCCTGTGAGTCCAGTTTTAGATTCCGATGCTTCACTTCAGGTTTACTGTATCCCTTGGACTTTCTTATTGACGATGAAACACAGAAATTGCATCTGAATTTAATACAAAAGGCACAATGCCGACATAAGTACAAGATGACTGGCACTCTAACTTTCTATGATATGAACCTCTCCTGTGAGTCCTGTTTTAGATTCCGGTGCTTCACTTCAGGTTTACTGTATCCCTTAGCCCTTCTTATTGACGATGAAAAACAGAAATTGCATCCGAATTTAATACAAAAGGCACAATGCTGTCCTAAGTACAAGAGGACTGACACTAACTTTCTATGATATGAACCTCTCCTGTGAGTCCAGTTCTAGATTCCGATGCTTCACTTCAGATTTACTGTATCCCTTGGACCTTCTTATTGACGATGGAACACAGAAATTGAATCCGAATTTAATACAAAAGGCACAATGCCAACTTAAGTACAAGAGCACTGACACTTTAACTTTCAATGATATGACCCTCTCCTGTGAGTCAAGTTTTAGATTCCGATGCTTCACTGCAGGTTTACTGTATCCTTGGACCTTCTTATTGACGATGAAACACAGAAATTGCATCCAAATTTCATACAAAGGGCACAATGCCGACTTAAGTACAAGATGACTGACACTATAAATTTCTATGATTTGAACCTCTCCTGTGAGTCTAGTTTTAGATTCCGATGCTTCACTTCAGGTTTACTGTATCCCTTGGACCTTCTTATTGACGATGAAACACAGAAATTGCATCCGAAATTAATACAAAAGGCACAATGCCGACTTAAGTACAAGAGCACTGACACTCTAACTTTCTATGATTTGAACCTCTCCTGTGAGTCCAGTTTTAGATTCCGATGCTTCACTTCAGGTTTACTGTATCCCTAGGACCTTCTCATTGACGATGAGACACAGAAATTACATCCGAATTTAATACAAAGGCCATAATGTCGACTTAAGTACAAGAGCACTGACGCTATAATTTTCTATGATATGAACCTCTCCTGTGAGTCAAGTTTTAGATTCCGATGCTTCACTTCAGGTTCACTGTATCACTTGGACCTTCTTATTGACGAAGAAACACAGAAATTGCATCCGAATTTAATACAAAAGGCACTATGCCGACTTAAGTACAAGAGCACTGACACTCTAACTTTCTATGATTTGAACCACTCCTGTGAGTCCAGTTTTAGATTCCGATGCTTCACTTCAGGTTTACTGTATCCCTTGGACCTTCTTATTGACGATGAAACACAGAAATTGCATCCGAATTTAATACAAAAGGCACAATGCCGACTAAAGTACAAGATGACTGACTCTCTAAATTTCTATGATTTGAACCTCTCCTGTGAGTCCAGTTTTAGATTCCGATGCTTCACTTCCGGTTTACTGTATCCCTTGGACCTTCTTATTGACGATGAAACACAGAAATTGCTTCCGAATTTAATACAGAAGGGACAATGCCGACTTAAGTACAACAGGACTGACACTATAACTTTCAATGATATGAACCTCTCCTGTGAGTCAAGTTTTAGATTCCGATGCTTCACTTCAGGTTCACTGTATCACTTGGACCTTCTTATTGACGAAGAAACACAGAAATTGCATCCGAATTTAATACAAAAGGCACTATGCCGACTTAAGTACAAGAGCACTGACACTCTAACTTTCTATGATTTGAACCACTCCTGTGAGTCCAGTTTTAGATTCCGATGCTTCACTTCAGGTTTACTGTATCCCTTGGACCTTCTTATTGACGATGAAACACAGAAATTGCTTCCGAATTTAATACAGAAGGGACAATGCCGACTTAAGTACAACAGGACTGACACTATAACTTTCAATGATATGAACCTCTCCTGTGAGTCAAGTATTAGTTCCGACGCTTCACTTCTGGTTTACTGTATCCCTTGGACCTTCTTATTAACGATGAAACATAGTAATTGCCTCCGATTTTAATAGAAATAGAACAATGCCGACTTAAGTACAAGAGGACTGACACTCTAACTTTCTATGATTTGAACCTCTCCTGTGAGTCCAGTTTTAGATTCCGATGCTTCACTTCAGGTTTACTGTATCCCTTGGACCTTCTTATTGACGATGAAACACAGATATTGCATCCGAATTTAATACAAAAGGCACAATGCCAACATAAGTACAAGATGACTGGCACTCTAACTTTCTATGATATGAACCTCTCCTGTGAGTCCAGTTTTAGATTCCGATGCTTCACTTCAGGTTTACTGTATCCCTTGGACCTTCTTATTGACGATGGAACACAGAAATTGAATCCGAAATTAATACAAAAGGCACAATTCCAACTTAAGTACAAGAGCACTGACACATTAACTTTCTATGATATGACACTCCTGTGAGTCAAGTTTTAGATTCCGATGCTTCACTTCAGGTTCGCTGTATCCTTGGACCTTCTTATTGACGATGAAACACAGAAATTGCATCCAAATTTCATACAAAGGGCACAATGCCGACTTAAGTACAAGATGACTGACACTATAACTTTCTTTGATTTGAACCTCTCCTGTGACCCCAGTTTTAGATTCCGATGATTCACTTCAGGTTTACTGTATCCCTTGGACCTTCTTATTGACGATGAAACACAGAAATTGCATCCGAATTTAATACAAAAGGCACAATGCCAACTTAACTACAAAAACACTGACACTCTACCTTTCTGTGATTTGAACCACTCCTGTGAGTCCAGTTTTAGATTCCGATGCTTCACTTCAGGTTTACTGTATCCCTAGGACCTTCTTATTGACGATGAGACACAGAAATTACATCCGAATTTAATACAAAGGGCATAATGTCGACTTAAGTACAAGAGCACTGACGCTATAACTTTCTATGATATGAACCTCTCCTGTGAGTCAAGTTTTAGATTCCGATGCTTCACTTCAGGTTTACTGTATCCTTGGACCTTCTTATTGACGATGAAACACAGAAATTGCATCCTAATTTCATACAAAGGGCACAATGCCGACTTAAGTACAAGATGACTGACACTATAACTTTCTATGATTTGAACCTCTCCTGTGAGCCCAGTTTTAGATTCCAATGCTTCACTTCAGGTTTACTGTACCCCTTGGACCTTCTTATTGACGATGTAACACAGAAATTGCATCCGAATTTAATACAAAAGGCACAATGCCGACTTAAGTACAAGAGCACTGACACTCTAACTTTCTATGATATGAACCACTCCTGTGAGTCAAGTTTTAGATTTTGATGCTTCACTTCAGGTTTACTGTATCTCTTGGACCTTCTTATTGACGATGAAACACAGAAATTGCATCCGAATTTAATACAAAAAGCACAATGCCGACTTAAGTACAAGATGAGTGACTCTATAGTTTTCTACGGTATGAACCTCTCCTGTGAGTCAAGTTTAAGATCCCGATGCTTCTCTTCAGGTTTACTGTATCCCTTGGACCTTCTTATTGACGATGAAACATAGAAATTGCATCCGAATTTTATACAAAAGGCACAATGGCGACTAAAGTACAAGAGGACTGACACTAACTTTCTATGATATGAACCTTACCTGTGAGTCCAGTTTTAGATTCCGATGTTTCACTTCAGGTTTACTGTATCCCTTGGACCTTCGTATTGACGATGAAACACAGAAATTGCATCCGAATTTAATACAAAAGGCACAATGCCGACTTAAGTACAAGAGGACTGACACTAACTGTCTATGATATGAACCTCTCCTGTGAGTCCAGTTTTAGATTCCGATGCTTCACTTCAGGTTTACTGTTTCCCTTGGACCTTCTTATTGACGATGAAACACAGAAATAGCATCCGAATTTAATGCAAAAGGCACAATGCCGACATAAGTACAAGATGACTGACACTCTAACTTTCTATGATTTAAACCTCTCCTGTGAGTCCAGTTTTAGATTCCGATGCCTCACTTCAGGTTTACTGTACCCCTTGCACCTTCGTACTGACGATGAAACACAGGAATTACATCGGAATTTAATACAAAGCGCATAATGCCGACTTATGTACAAGATGACTGACACTCTAACTTTCTATGATTTGAATCTCCCCTGTGAGTCCAGTTTTACATTCCGATGCTTCACTTCAGGTTTACTGAATCGCTTGGACCTATTTATTGACGTTGAAACACAGAAATTGCATCCGAATTTAATACAAAAGGAACAATGCCGACTTAAGTAAAAGAGGACTTACACTCTAACTTTCTATGATGTGAACCTCTCCTGTGAGTCCAGTTATAGATTGCGATGCTTCACTTCAGGTTTACTGTATCTCTTGGACCTTCTTATTGACGATGAAACACAGAAATTGCATCCGAATTTAATACAAAAGGCACAATGCCGACATAAGTACAAGATGACTGACACTCTAACTTTCTATGATTTGAGCCTCTCCTGTGAGCCCTGTTTTAGATTCCGATGCTACACTTCAGGTTTACTGTATCCCTTGGACCTTCTTATTGACGATGATACACAGAAATTGCATCCGAATTTAATACAAAAAGCACAATGCCGACATAAGTACAAGATGACTGACACTCTAACTTTCTATGACTTAATCCTCTCCTGTGAGACCAGTTTTAGATTCCGATGCTTCACTTCAGGTTTACTGTATCCCTTGGACCTACTTATTGACGATGTAACACAGAAATTGCATCCGAATTTAATACAAAAGGCACAATGCCGACTTAAGTTCAAGAGGACTGACACTATAACTATCAATGATATGAACCTCTCCTGTGAGTCAAGTTTCAGTTCCGATGCTTTACTTCAGGTTTACTGTATCCCCTGAACTTTCTTATTGACGATGAAACACAGAAATTGCATTCGAATTTAATACAAAATGCACAGTGCCGACTTAATTACAAGATGACTGACACTCTAACTCTCTATGATTTGAACCTCTCCTGTGAGTCCAGTTTTAGATTCCGATGCTTCACTTCAGGTTTACTTTATCCCTTGGACCTTCTTATTCACGATGAAACACATCAATTGCATCCGAATTTAATACAAGAGGCACAATGCCGACTTAAGTACAAGAGCACTGACACTATAACTTTCTATGATATGAAACTCTCCTGTGAGTCAAGTTTTTGATTCCGATGCTTCACTGCAGGTTTACTGTATCTCTTGGACCTTCTTATTGACGAAGAAACACAGAAATTGCATCCGAGTTTAATACAAAAGGCACAATGCCGACTTAAATACAAGAGCACTGACACTCTAACCTTCTATGATTTGAACCTCTCCTGTGAGTCCAGTTTTAGATTCCGATGCTTCACTTCAGGTTTACTGTATCCCTTGGACCTTCTTATTGACGATGAAAGACAGAAATTGCATCCGAATTTAATACAAAAGGCACAATGCCGACTTAAGTACAAGATGACTGACAATATAACTTTCTATGATTTGAACCTCTCCTGTGAGTCCAGTTTTGGATTCCGATGCTTCACTTCAGGTTTACTCTATCCCTTGGACCTTCTTCTTGACGATGAAACACAGAAATTGCATCCGAATTTAATACAAAAGGCACAATGGCGACTTAAGTACTAGAGGACTGATACTACCTTTCTATGATATGAAAATCTCCTGTGAGTCCAGTTTTAGAATCCTATGTTTCACTTCAGGTTTACTGAATCCCTTGGACCTTCGTATTGACGATGAAACACAGAAATTGCATCCGAATTTAATACAAAAGGCACAACGCCGATTTAAGTAAAAGAGGACTGACACTAACTGTCTATGATATGAAACTCTCCTGTGAGTCCAGTTTTAGATTCCGATGCTTCACTTCAGGTTTACTGTATCCTTGGACCTTCTTATTGACGATGAAACATTGAAATTGCATCCGAATTTAATACAAAAGTCACAATGCCGACTTAAGTACAAGAGCACTGACACTATAAATGTCTATGATATGAACCGCTCCTGTGAGTCAAGTTTTAGATTCCGATGCTTCACTTCAGGTTTACTGTATCCCTTGGACCTTCATATTGACGATGAAACACAGGAATTACATCCGAACTTAATACAAAGGGCATAATGCCGACTTAATTACAAGATGACTGACACTATAACTTTCTGTGATTTGAACCTCCCCTTTGAGTCCAGTTTTACATTCCGATGCTTCACTTCAGGTTTTCTGTATCGCTTGGACCTACTTATTGACGATGAAACACAGAAATTGCATCCGAATTTAATACAAAAGGAACAATGCCGACTTAAGTAAAAGAGGACTGACACTCTAACTTTCTATGATATGAACCTCTCCTGTGAGCCCAGTTCTAGATTGCGATACTTCACTTCAGGTTTACTGAATGTCTTGGACCTTCTTATTGACGATGAAATACAGAAATTGCATCCGAATTTTATTACAAAAGGCACAATGCCGACTTACGTACAAGATGACTGACACTCTAACTTTCTATGATTTGAGCCTCTCCTGTGAGTCCTGTTTTAGATTCCGATGCTTCACTTCAGGTTTACTGTATCCTTGGACCTTCTTATTGACGATGATACACAGAAATTGCATCCGAATGTAATACAAAAGGCACAATGCCGACATAAGTACAAGATGACTGACACTAACTGTCTATGATATGAACCTCTCCTGTGAGTCCAGTTTTAGATTCCGATGCTTCACTTCAGGTTTACTGTTTCCCCTGGACCTTCTTATTGACGATGAAACACAGAAATAGCATCCGAATTTAATGCAAAAGGCACAATGCCGACATAAGTACAAGATGACTGACACTCTAACTTTCTATGATTTAAACCTCTCCTGTGAGTCCAGTTTTAGATTCCGATGCTTCACTTCAGGTTTACTGTATCCCTTGGACCTTCGTACTGACGATGAAACACAGGAATTACATCGGAATTTAATACAAAGCGCATAATGCCGACTTATGTACAAGATGACTGACACTCTAACTTTCTATGATTTGAATCTCCCCTGTGAGTCCAGTTTTACATTCCGATGCTTCACTTCAGGTTTACTGTATCGCTTGGACCTACTTATTGACGATGAAACACAGAAATTGCATCCGAATTTAATACAAAAGGAACAATGCCGACTTAAGTAAAAGAGGACTGACACTCTAACTTTCTATGATGTGAACCTCTCCTGTGAGTCCAGTTCTAGATTGCGATGCTTCACTTCAGGTTTACTGTATCTCTTGGACCTTCTTATTGACGATGAAACACAGAAATTACATCCGAATTTAATACAAAAGGCACAATGCCGACATAAGTACAAGATGACTGTCACTCTAACTTTCTATGATTTGAGCCTCTCCTGTGAGCCCTGTTTTAGATTCCGATGCTACACTTCAGGTTTACTGTATCC
This sequence comes from Schistocerca americana, assembly GCF_021461395.2. NCBI lineage: Eukaryota > Metazoa > Arthropoda > Insecta > Orthoptera > Acrididae > Schistocerca > Schistocerca americana. The sequence goes on along the minus strand of NW_025725523.1, from coordinate 106,401 downwards.
CTTGGACCTTCTTATTGACGATGATACACAGAAATTGCATCCGAATTTAATACAAAAAGCACAATGCTGACATCAGTACAAGATGACTGACACTCTAACTTTCTATGACTTAATCCTCTCCTGTGAGACCAGTTTTAGATTCCGATGCTTCACTTCAGGTTTACTGTATCCCTTGGACCATCTTATTGACGATGAAACACAGAAATTGCACCCGAATTTAATACAAAAAGCCCAATGTCGACTTAAGTACAAGATGACTGACACTCTAACTTTCAATGATTTGATCCTCTCCTGTGAGTCCACTTTTAGATTCCGATGCTTCACTTCAGGTTTACTGTATCCCTTGGACCTACTTATTGACGATGTAACACAGAAATTGCATCCGAATTTAATACAAAAGGCACAATGCCGACTTAAGTTCAAGAGGACTGACACTATAACTATCAATGATATGAACCTCTCCTGTGAGTCAAGTTTTAGTTCCGATGCTTCACTTCAGGTTTACTGTATCCCCTGGACTTTCTTATTGACGATGAAACACAGAAATTGCATTCGAATTTAATACAAAATGCACAGTGCCGTCTTAATTACAAGATGACTGACACTCTAACTCTCTATGATTTGAACCTCTCCTGTGAGTCCAGTTTTAGATTCCGATGCTTCACTTCAGGTTTACTGTATCCCTTGGACCTTCTTATTGACGATGAAACACATCAATTGCATCCGAATTTAATACAAGAGGCACAATGCCGACTTAAGTACAAGAGCACTGACACTATAAATTTCTATGATATGAAACTCTCCTGTGAGTCAAGTTTTAGATTCCGATGCTTCACTGCAGGTTTACTGTATCTCTTGGACCTTCTTATTGACGAAGAAACACAGAAATTGCATCCGAGTTTAATACAAAAGGCACAATGCCGACTTAAATACAAGAGCACTGACACTCTAACCTTCTATGATTTGAACCTCTCCTGTGAGTCCAGTTTTAGATTCCGATGCTTCACTTCAGGTTTACTGTATCCCTTGGACCTTCTTATTGACGATAAAACACAGAAATTGCATCCGAAATTAATAAAAATGGCACAATGCCGACTTAAGTACAAGAGCACTGACACTATAACTTCCTATGATATGAACCTCTCCTGTGAGTCAAGTTTTAGATTCCGATGCGTCACTTCAGGTTTACTGTACCCTTGGACCTTCTTATTGACGATGAAAGACAGAAATTGCATCCGAATTTAATTCAAAAGGCACAATGCCGACTTACGTACAAGATGACTGACAATATAACTTTCTATGATTTGAACCTCTCCTGTGAGTCCAGTTTTGGATTCCGATGCTTCACTTCAGGTTTACTCTATCCCTTGGACCTTCTTCTTGACGATGAAACACAGAAATTGCATCCGAATTTAATACAAAAGGCACAATGGCGACTTAAGTACTAGAGGACTGATACTAACTTTCTATGATATGAACCTTACCTGTGAGTCCAGTTTCAGAATCCTATGTTTCACTTCAGGTTTACTGTATCCCTTGGACCTTCGTATTGACGATGAAACACAGAAATTGCATCCGAATGTAATACAAAAGGCACAATGCCGATTTAAGTAAAAGAGGACTGACACTAACTGTGTATGATATGAACCTCTCCTGTGAGTCCAGTTTTAGATTCCGATGCTTCACTTAAGGTTTACTGTATCCTTGGACCTTCTTATTGACGGTGAAACATTGAAATTGCTTCCGAATTTAATACCAAAGGAACAATGCCGACTTAAGTACAAGAGGACTGACACTCTAACTTTCTATGATTTGAACCTCCCCTGTGAGTCAAGTTTTAGATTCCGATGCTTCACTTCAGGTTTACTGTATCTCTTGGACCTTCTTACTGACGATGAAACACAGAAATTGCATCTGAATATAATACAAAAGGCACAATGCCGACTTAAGTACAGGACCACTGACACTATAACTTTCTATGATTTGAACCTGTCCTGTGAGTCCAGTTTTAGATTCCGATGCTTCACTTCAGGTTTGCTGTATCCCTAGGACCTTCTTATTGACGATGAAACACAGAAATTGCATCCTAATTTCATACAAAGGGCACAATGCCGACTTAAGTACAAGATGACTGACACTATAACTTTCTATGATTTGAACCTCTCCTGTGAGCCCAGTTTTAGATTCCAATGCTTCACTTCAGGTTTACTGTACCCCTTGGACCTTCTTATTGACGATGTAACACAGAAATTGCATCCGAATTTAATACAAAAGGCACAATGCCGACTTAAGTACAAGAGCACTGACACTCTAACTTTCTATGATATGAACCACTCCTGTGAGTCAAGTTTTAGATTTTGATGCTTCACTTCAGGTTTACTGGATCCCTTGGACCTTCTTATTGACGATGAAACACAGAAATTGCTTCCGAATTTAATACAGATGGAACAATGCCGACTTAAGTACAACAGGACTGACACTATAACTTTCAATGATATGAACCTCTCCTGTGAGTCAAGTATTAATTCCGACGCTTCACTTCTGGTTTACTGTATCCCTTGGACCTTCTTATTAACGATGAAACATAGTAATGCCTCCGAATTTAATACCAAAGGAACAATGCCGACTTAAGTACAAGAGGACTGACACTCTTACTTTCTATGATTTGAACCTCTCCTGTGAGTCAAGTTTTAGATTCCGATGCTTCACTTCAGGTTTACTGTATCTCTTGGACCTTCTTACTGACGATGAAACACAGAAATTGCATCTGAATATAATACAAAAGGCACAATGCCGACTTAAGTACAGGAGCACTGACACTATAACTTTCTATGATTTGAACCTCTCCTGTGAGTCCAGTTTTAGATTCCGATGCTTCACTTCAGGTTTACTGTATCCCTTGGACTTTCTTATTGACGATGAAACACAGAAATTGCATCTGAATTTAATACAAAAGGCACAATGCCGACATAAGTACAAGATGACTGGCACTCTAACTTTCTATGATATGAACCTCTCCTGTGAGTCCTGTTTTAGATTCCGGTGCTTCACTTCAGGTTTACTGTATCCCTTAGCCCTTCTTATTGACGATGAAACACAGAAATTGCATCCAAATTTCATACAAAGGGCACAATGCCGACTTAAGTACAAGATGACTGACACTATAAATTTCTATGATTTGAACCTCTCCTGTGAGTCTAGTTTTAGATTCCGATGCTTCACTTCAGGTTTACTGTATCCCTTGGACCTTCTTATTGACGATGAAACACAGAAATTGCATCCGAAATTAATACAAAAGGCACAATGCCGACTTAAGTACAAGAGCACTGACACTCTAACTTTCTATGATTTGAACCTCTCCTGTGAGTCCAGTTTTAGATTCCGATGCTTCACTTCAGGTTTACTGTATCCCTAGGACCTTCTCATTGACGATGAGACACAGAAATTACATCCGAATTTAATACAAAGGCCATAATGTCGACTTAAGTACAAGAGCACTGACGCTATAATTTTCTATAATATGAACCTCTCCTGTGAGTCAAGTTTTAGATTCCGATGCTTCACTTCAGGTTCACTGTATCACTTGGACCTTCTTATTGACGAAGAAACACAGAAATTGCATCCGAATTTAATACAAAAGGCACTATGCCGACTTAAGTACAAGAGCACTGACACTCTAACTTTCTATGATTTGAACCACTCCTGTGAGTCCAGTTTTAGATTCCGATGCTTCACTTCAGGTTTACTGTATCCCTTGGACCTTCTTATTGACGATGAAACACAGAAATTGCATCCGAATTTAATACAAAAGGCACAATGCCGACTAAAGTACAAGATGACTGACTCTCTAAATTTCTATGATTTGAACCTCTCCTGTGAGTCCAGTTTTAGATTCCGATGCTTCACTTCCGGTTTACTGTATCCCTTGGACCTTCTTATTGACGATGAAACACAGAAATTGCTTCCGAATTTAATACAGAAGGGACAATGCCGACTTAAGTACAACAGGACTGACACTATAACTTTCAATGATATGAACCTCTCCTGTGAGTCAAGTTTTAGATTCCGATGCTTCACTTCAGGTTCACTGTATCACTTGGACCTTCTTATTGACGAAGAAACACAGAAATTGCATCCGAATTTAATACAAAAGGCACTATGCCGACTTAAGTACAAGAGCACTGACACTCTGACTTTCTATGATTTGAACCACTCCTGTGAGTCCAGTTTTAGATTCCGATGCTTCACTTCAGGTTTACTGTATCCCTTGGACCTTCTTATTGACGATGAAACACAGAAATTGCTTCCGAATTTAATACAGAAGGGACAATGCCGACTTAAGTACAACAGGACTGACACTATAACTTTCAATGATATGAACCTCTCCTGTGAGTCAAGTATTAGTTCCGACGCTTCACTTCTGGTTTACTGTATCCCTTGGACCTTCTTATTAACGATGAAACATAGTAATTGCCTCCGATTTTAATAGAAATAGAACAATGCCGACTTAAGTACAAGAGGACTGACACTCTAACTTTCTATGATATGAACCTCTCCTGTGAGTCCAGTTTTAGATTCCGATGCTTCACTTCAGGTTTACTGTATCCCTTGGACCTTCTTATTGACGATGGAACACAGAAATTGAATCCGAAATTAATACAAAAGGCACAATGCCAACTTAAGTACAAGAGCACTGACACTTTAACTTTCTATGATATGACACTCCTGTGAGTCAAGTTTTAGATTCCGATGCTTCACTTCAGGTTCACTGTATCCTTGGACCTTCTTATTGACGATGAAACACAGAAATTGCATCCAAATTTCATACAAAGGGCACAATGCCGACTTAAGTACAAGATGACTGACACTATAACTTTCTTTGATTTGAACCTCTCCTGTGACCCCAGTTTTAGATTCCGATGATTCACTTCAGGTTTACTGTATCCCTTGGACCTTCTTATTGACGATGAAACACAGAAATTGCATCCGAATTTAATACAAAAGGCACAATGCCAACTTAACTACAAGAGCACTGACACTCTAACTTTCTGTGATTTGAACCACTCCTGTGAGTCCAGTTTTAGATTCCGATGCTTCACTTCAGGTTTACTGTATCCCTAGGACCTTCTTATTGACGATGAGACACAGAAATTACATCCGAATTTAATACAAAGGGCATAATGTCGACTTAAGTACAAGAGCACTGACGCTATAACTTTCTATGATATGAACCTCTCCTGTGAGTCAAGTTTTAGATTCCGATGCTTCACTTCAGGTTTACTGTATCCTTGGACCTTCTTATTGACGATGGAACACAGAAATTGCATCCTAATTTCATACAAAGGGCACAATGCCGACTTAAGTACAAGATGACTGACACTATAACTTTCTATGATTTGAACCTCTCCTGTGAGCCCAGTTTTAGATTCCAATGCTTCACTTCAGGTTTACTGTACCCCTTGGACCTTCTTATTGACGATGTAACACAGAAATTGCATCCGAATTTAATACAAAAGGCACAATGCCGACTTAAGTACAAGAGCACTGACACTCTAACTTTCTATGATATGAACCACTCCTGTGAGTCAAGTTTTAGATTTTGATGCTTCACTTCAGGTTTACTGTATCTCTTGGACCTTCTTATTGACGATGAAACACAGAAATTGCATCCGAATTTAATACAAAAAGCACAATGCCGACTTAAGTACAAGATGACTGACTCTATAATTTTCTACGGTATGAACCTCTCCTGTGAGTCAAGTTTAAGATCCCGATGCTTCTCTTCAGGTTTACTGTATCCCTTGGACCTTCTTATTGACGATGAAACATAGAAATTGCATCCGAATTTTATACAAAAGGCACAATGGCGACTAAAGTACAAGAGGACTGACACTAACTTTCTATGATATGAACCTTACCTGTGAGTCCAGTTTTAGATTCCGATGTTTCACTTCAGGTTTACTGTATCCCTTGGACCTTCGTATTGACGATGAAACACAGAAATTGCATCCGAATTTAATACAAAAGGCACAATGCCGACTTAAGTACAAGAGGACTGACACTAACTGTCTATGATATGAACCTCTCCTGTGAGTCCAGTTTTAGATTCCGATGCTTCACTTCAGGTTTACTGTTTCCCTTGGACCTTCTTATTGACGATGAAACACAGAAAAAGCATCCGAATTTAATGCAAAAGGCACAATGCCGACATAAGTACAAGATGACTGACACTCTAACTTTCTATGATTTAAACCTCTCCTGTGAGTCCAGTTTTTGATTCCGATGCCTCACTTCAGGTTTACTGTATCCCTTGCACCTTCGTACTGACGATGAAACACAGGAATTACATCGGAATTTAATACAAAGCGCATAATGCCGACTTATGTACAAGATGACTGACACTCTAACTTTCTATGATGTGAACCTCTCCTGTGAGTCCAGTTATAGATTGCGATGCTTCACTTCAGGTTTACTGTATCTCTTGGACCTTCTTATTGACGATGAAACACAGAAATTGCATCCGAATTTAATACAAAAGGCACAATGCCGACATAAGTACAAGATGACTGACACTCTAACTTTCTATGATTTGAGCCTCTCCTGTGAGCCCTGTTTTAGATTCCGATGCTACACTTCAGGTTTACTGTATCCCTTGGACCTTCTTATTGACGATGATACACAGAAATTGCGTCCGAATTTAATACAAAAAGCACAATGCCAACATAAGTACAAGATGACTGACACTCTAACTTTCTATGACTTAATCCTCTCCTGTGAGACCAGTTTTAGATTCCGATGCTTCACTTCAGGTTTACTGTATCCCTTGGACCTACTTATTGACGATGTAACACAGAAATTGCATCCGAATTTCATACAAAAGGCACAATGCCGACTTAAGTTCAAGAGGACTGACACTATAACTATCAATGATATGAACCTCTCCTGTGAGTCAAGTTTCAGTTCCGATGCTTCACTTCAGGTTTACTGTATCCCCTGAACTTTCTTATTGACGATGAAACACAGAAATTGCATTCGAATTTAATACAAAATGCACAGTGCCGCCTTAATTACAAGATGACTGACACTCTAACTCTCTATGATTTGAACCTCTCCTGTGAGTCCAGTTTTAGATTCCGATGCTTCACTTCAGGTTTACTTTATCCCTTGGACCTTCTTATTGACGATGAAACACATCAATTGCATCCGAATTTAGTACAAGAGGCACAATGCCGACTTAAGTACAAGAGCACTGACACTATAACTTTCTATGATATGAAACTCTCCTGTGAGTCCAGTTTTAGATTCCGATGCTTCACTTCAGGTTTACTGTATCCCTTGGACCTTCTTATTGACGATGAAAGACAGAAATTGCATCCGAATTTAATGCAAAAGGCACAATGCCGACTTAAGTACAAGATGACTGACAATATAACTTTCTATGATTTGAACCTCTCCTGTGAGTCCAGTTTTGGATTCCGATGCTTCACTTCAGGTTTACTCTATCCCTTGGACCTTCTTCTTGACGATGAAACACAGAAATTGCATCCGAATTTAATAAAAAAGGCACAATGGCGACTTAAGTACTAGAGGACTGATACTACCTTTCTATGATATGAAACTCTCCTGTGAGTCCAGTTTTAGAATCCTATGTTTCACTTCAGGTTTACTGAATCCCTTGGACCTTCGTATTGACGATGAAACACAGAAATTGCATCCGAATTTAATACAAAAGGCACAATGCCGATTTAAGTAAAAGAGGACTGACACTAACTGTCTATGAAATGAAACTCTCCTGTGAGTCCAGTGATAGATTCCGATGCTTCACTTCAGGTTTACTGTATCCTTGGACCTTCTTATTGACGATGAAACATTGAAATTGCATCCGAATTTAATACAAAAGTCACAATGCCGACTTAAGTACAAGAGCACTGACACTATAAATGTCTATGATATGAACCGCTCCTGTGAGTCAAGTTTTAGATTCCGATGCTTCACTTCAGGTTTACTGTATCCTTGGACCTTCTTATTGACGATGATACACAGAAATTGCATCCGAATGTAATACAAAAGGCACAATGCCGACATAAGTACAAGATGACTGACACTAACTGTCTATGATATGAACCTCTCCTGTGAGTCCAGTTTTAGATTCCGATGCTTCACTTCAGGTTTACTGTTTCCCCTGGACCTTCTTATTGACGATGAAACACAGAAATAGCATCCGAATTTAATGCAAAAGGCACAATGCCGACATAAGTACAAGATGACTGACACTCTAACTTTCTATGATTTAAACCTCTCCTGTGAGTCCAGTTTTAGATTCCGATGCTTCACTTCAGGTTTACTGTATCCCTTGGACCTTCGTACTGACGATGAAACACAGGAATTACATCGGAATTTGATACAAAGCGCATAATGCCGACTTATGTACAAGATGACTGACACTCTAACTTTCTATGATTTGAATCTCCCCTGTGAGTCCAGTTTTACATTCCGATGCTTCACTTCAGGTTTACTGTATCGCTTGGACCTACTTATTGACGATGAAACACAGAAATTGCATCCGAATTTAATACAAAAGGAACAATGCCGACTTAAGTAAAAGAGGACTGACACTCTAACTTTCTATGATGTGAACCTCTCCTGTGAGTCCAGTTCTAGATTGCGATGCTTCACTTCAGGTTTACTTTATCTCTTGGACCTTCTTATTGACGATGAAACACAGAAATTGCATCCGAATTTAATACAAAAGGCACAATGCCGACATAAGTACAAGATGACTGTCACTCTAACTTTCTACGATTTGAGCCTCTCCTGTGAGCCCTGTTTTAGATTCCGATGCTACGCTTCAGGTTTACTGTATCCCTTGGACCTTCTTATTGACGATGATACACAGAAATTGCATCCGAATTTAATACAAAAAGCACAATGCCGACATCAGTACAAGATGACTGACACTCTAACTTTCTATGACTTAATCCTCTCCTGTGAGACCAGTTTTAGATTCCGATGCTTCACTTCAGGTTTACTGTATCCCTTGGACCATCTTATTGACGATGAAACACAGAAATTGCACCCGAATTTAATACAAAAAGCCCAATGTCGACTTAAGTACAAGATGACTGACACTCTAACTTTCAATGATTTGATCCTCTCCTGTGAGTCCACTTTTAGATTCCGATGCTTCACTTCAGGTTTACTGTATCCCTTGGACCTACTTATTGACGATGTAACACAGAAATTGCATCCGAATTTAATACAAAAGGCACAATGCCGACTTAAGTTCAAGAGGACTGACACTATAACTATCAATGATATGAACCTCTCCTGTGAGTCAAGTTTTAGTTCCGATGCTTCACTTCAGGTTTACTGTATCCCCTGGACTTTCTTATTGACGATGAAACACAGAAATTGCATTCGAATTTAATACAAAATGCACAGTGCCGTCTTAATTACAAGATGACTGACACTCTAACTCTCTATGATTTGAACCTCTCCTGTGAGTCCAGTTTTAGATTCCGATGCTTCACTTCAGCTTTACTGTATCCCTTGGACCTTCTTATTGACGATGAAACACATCAATTGCATCCGAATTTAATACAAGAGGCACAATGCCGACTTAAGTACAAGAGCACTGACACTATAAATTTCTATGATATGAAACTCTCCTGTGAGTCAAGTTTTAGATTCCGATGCTTCACTGCAGGTTTACTGTATCTCTTGGACCTTCTTATTGACGAAGAAACACAGAAATTGCATCCGAGTTTAATACAAAAGGCACAATGCCGACTTAAATACAAGAGCACTGACACTCTAACCTTCTATGATTTTAACCTCTCCTGTGAGTCCAGTTTTAGATTCCGATGCTTCACTTCAGGTTTACTGTATCCCTTGGACCTTCTTATTGACGATAAAACACAGAAATTGCATCCGAAATTAATAAAAATGGCACAATGCCGACTTAAGTACAAGAGCACTGACACTATAACTTCCTATGATATGTACCTCTCCTGTGAGTCAAGTTTTAGATTCCGATGCGTCACTTCAGGTTTACTGTACCCTTGGACCTTCTTATTGACGATGAAAGACAGAAATTGCATCCGAATTTAATACAAAAGGCACAATGCCGACTTATGTACAAGATGACTGACAGTATAACTTTCTATGATTTGAACCTCTCCTGTGAGTCCAGTTTTGGATTCCGATGCTTCACGTCAGGTTTACTCTATCCCTTGGACCTTCTTCTTGACGATGAAACACAGAAATTGCATCCGAATTTAATACAAAAGGCACAATGGCGACTTAAGTACTAGAGGACTGATACTAACTTTCTATGATATGAACCTTACCTGTGAGTCCAGTTTCAGAATCCTATGTTTCACTTCAGGTTTACTGTATCCCTTGGACCTTCGTATTGACGATGAAACACAGAAATTGCATCCGAATTTAATACAAAAGGCACAATGCCGATTTAAGTAAAAGAGGACTGACACTAACTGTGTATGATACGAACCTCTCCTGTGAGTCCAGTTTTAGATTCCGATGCTTCACTTCAGGTTTACTGTATCCTTGGACCTTCTTATTGACGATGAAACATTGAAATTGCATCCGAATTTAATACAAAAGTCACAATGCCGACTTAAGTACAAGAGCACTGACACTATAAATGTCTATGATATGAACCGCTCCTGTGAGTCAAGTTTTAGATTCCGATGCTTCACTTCAGGTTTACTGTATCCCTTGGACCTTCATATTGACGATGAAACACAGGAATTACATCCGAACTTAATACAAAGGGCATAATGCCGACTTAATTACAAGATGACTGACACTCTAACTTCCTGTGATTTGAACCTCCCCTTTCAGTCCAGTTTTACATTCCGATGCTTCACTTCAGGATTTCTGTATCGCTTGGACCTACTTATTGACGATGAAACACAGAAATAGCATCCGAATTTAATACAAAAGGAACAATGCCGACTTAAGTAAAAGAGGACTGACACTCTAACTTTCTATGATATGAACCTCTCCTGTGAGTCCAGTTCTAGATTGCGATACTTCACTTCAGGTTTACTGAATCTCTTGGACCTTCTTATTGACGATGAAACACAGAAATTGCATCCGAATTTAATACAAAAGGCACAATGCCGACTTACGTACAAGATGACTGACACTCTACCTTTCTACGATTTGAGCCTCTCCTGTGAGTCCTGTTTTAGATTCCGATGCTTCACTTCAGGTTTACTGTATCCTTGGACCTTCTTATTGACGATGATACACAGAAATTGCACCCGAATTTAATACAAAAGGCACAATGCCGACATAAGTACAAGATGACTGACACTCTAACTTTCTATGACTTAATCCTCTCCTGTGAGACCAGTTTTAGATTCCGATGCTTCACTTCAGGTTTACTGTATCCCTTGGACCTTCTTATTGACGATGAAACACAGAAATTGCACCCGAATTTAATACAAAAGGCACAATGCCGACTTAAGTACAAGATGACTGACATTCTAACTTTCTTTGATTTGATCCTCTCCTGTGAGTCCAGTTTTAGATTCTGATGCTTCACTTCAGGTTTACTGTATCCCTTGGACCTACTTATTGACAATGAAACACAGAAATTGCATCCCAATGTAATACAAAATTCACAATGCCGACTTAAGTTCAAGAGGACTGACACTATAACTATCAACGATATGAACCTCTCCTGTGAGTCAAGTTTTAGTTCCGATGCTTCCCTTCAGGTTTACTGTATCCCCTGGACCTTCTTATTGACGATGAAACACAGAAATTGCATCCGAATTTAATACAAAATGCACAATGCCGACTTAAGTACAAGAGCACTGACACTATAACATTCTATGATATGAAACTCTCCTGTGAGTCAAGTTTTATATTCCGATGCTTCACTGCAGGTTTACTGTATCTCTTGGACCTTCTTATTGACGAAGAAACACAGAAATTGCATCCGAGTTTAATACAATAGGCACAATGCCGACTTAAGTACAAGAGCACTGACACTCTAACATTCTATGATTTGAACCTCTCCTGTGAGTCCAGTTTTAGATTCCGATGCTTCACTTCAGGTTTAATGTATCCCTTGGACCTTCTTATTGGCGATGAAACACAGAAATTGCATCCGAGTTTAATACAAAAGGCACAATGCCGACTTAAATACAAGAGCACTGACACTCTAACCTTCTATGATTTGAACTTCTCCTGTGAGTCCAGTTTTAGATTCCGATGCTTCACTTCAGGTTTACTGTATCCCTTGGACCTTCTTATTGACGATAAAACACAGAAATTGCATCCGAAATTAATAAAAATGGCACAATGCCGACTTAAGTACAAGAGCACTGACACTATAACTTCCTATGATATGTACATCTCCTGTGAGTCAAGTTTTAGATTCCGATGCGTCACTTCAGGTTTACTGTACCCTTGGACCTTCTTATTGACGATGAAAGACAGAAATTGCATCCGAATTTAATACAAAAGGCACAATGCCGACTTATGTACAAGATGACTGACAATATAACTTTCTATGATTTGAACCTCTCCTGTGAGTCCAGTTTTGGATTCCGATGCTTCACGTCAGGTTTACTCTATCCCTTGGACCTTCTTCTTGACGATGAAACACAGAAATTGCATCCGAATTTAATACAAAAGGCACAATGGCGACTTAAGTACTAGAGGACTGATACTAACTTTCTATGATATGAACCTTACCTGTGAGTCCAGTTTCAGAATCCTATGTTTCACTTCAGGTTTACTGTATCCCTTGGACCTTCGTATTGACGATGAAACACAGAAATTGCATCCGAATTTAATACAAAAGGCACAATGCCGATTTAAGTAAAAGAGGACTGACACTAACTGTGTATGATACGAACCTCTCCTGTGAGTCCAGTTTTAGATTCCGATGCTTCACTTCAGGTTTACTGTATCCTTGGACCTTCTTATTGACGATGAAACATTGAAATTGCATCCGAATTTAATACAAAAGTCACAATGCCGACTTAAGTACAAGAGCACTGACACTATAAATGTCTATGATATGAACCGCTCCTGTGAGTCAAGTTTTAGATTCCGATGCTTCACTTCAGGTTTACTGTATCCCTTGGACCTTCATATTGACGATGAAACACAGGAATTACATCCGAACTTAATACAAAGGGCATAATGCCGACTTAATTACAAGATGACTGACACTCTAACTTCCTGTGATTTGAACCTCCCCTTTGAGTCCAGTTTTACATTCCGATGCTTCACTTCAGGATTTCTGTATCGCTTGGACCTACTTATTGACGATGAAACACAGAAATAGCATCCGAATTTAATACAAAAGGAACAATGCCGACTTAAGTAAAAGAGGACTGACACTCTACCTTTCTACGATTTGAGCCTCTCCTGTGAGTCCTGTTTTAGATTCCGATGCTTCACTTCAGGTTTACTGTATCCTTGGACCTTCTTATTGACGATGATACACAGAAATTGCACCCGAATTTAATACAAAAGGCACAATGCCGACATAAGTACAAGATGACTGACACTCTAACTTTCTATGACTTAATCCTCTCCTGTGAGACCAGTTTTAGATTCCGATGCTTCACTTCAGGTTTACTGTATCCCTTGGACCTTCTTATTGACGATGAAACACAGAAATTGCACCCGAATTTAATACAAAAGGCACAATGCCGACTTAAGTACAAGATGACTGACATTCTAACTTTCTTTGATTTGATCCTCTCCTGTGAGTCCAGTTTTAGATTCTGATGCTTCACTTCAGGTTTACTGTATCCCTTGGACCTACTTATTGACAATGAAACACAGAAATTGCATCCCAATGTAATACAAAATTCACAATGCCGACTTAAGTTCAAGAGGACTGACACTATAACTATCAACGATATGAACCTCTCCTGTGAGTCAAGTTTTAGTTCCGATGCTTCCCTTCAGGTTTACTGTATCCCCTGGACCTTCTTATTGACGATGAAACACAGAAATTGCATCCGAATTTAATACAAAATGCACAATGCCGACTTAAGTACAAGAGCACTGACACTATAACATTCTATGATATGAAACTCTCCTGTGAGTCAAGTTTTATATTCCGATGCTTCACTGCAGGTTTACTGTATCTCTTGGACCTTCTTATTGACGAAGAAACACAGAAATTGCATCCGAGTTTAATACAATAGGCACAATGCCGACTTAAGTACAAGAGCACTGACACTCTAACATTCTATGATTTGAACCTCTCCTGTGAGTCCAGTTTTAGATTCCGATGCTTCACTTCAGGTTTACTGTATCCCTTGGACCTTCTTATTGGCGATGAAACACAGAAATTGCATCCGAATTTAATACAAATGGGACAATGCCGACTTAAGTACAAGAGCACTGACTCTATAACTTTCTATGATATGAACCTCTCCTGTGAGTCAAGTTTTAGATTCCGATGCTTCTCTTCAGGTTTACTGCATCCTTGGACCTTCTTATTGACGATGGAACACAGAAATTGAATCCGAATTTAATACAAAAGGCACAATGCCAACATAAGTACAAGAGCACTGACACATTAACTTTCTATGATATGACCCCCTCCTGTGAGTCAAGTTTTAGATTCCGAAGCTTCACTTCAGGTTTACTGTACCCTTGGACTTTCTTATTGACGATGAAACACAGAAATTGCATCCAAATTTCATACAAAGGGCACAATGACGACTTAAGTACAAGATGACTGACACTATAACTTTCTATGATTTGAACCTCTCCTGTGAGCCCAGTTTTAGATTCCAATGCTTCACTTCAGGTTTACTGTACCCCTTGGACCTTCTTATTGACGATGTAACACAGAAATTGCATCCGAATTTAATACAAAAGGCACAATGCCGACTTAAGTACAAGAGCACTGACACTCTAACTTTCTATGATATGAACCACTCCTGTGAGTCAAGTTTTAGATTTTGATGCTTCACTTCAGGTTTACTGTATCTCTTGGACCTTCTTATTGACGATGAAACACAGAAATTGCATCCGAATTTAATACAAAAGGCACAATGCCGACTTAAGTACAAGAGGACTGACACTAACTGTCTATGATATGAACCTCTCCTGTGAGTCCAGTTTTAGATTCCGATGCTTCCCTTCAGGTTTACTGTTTCCCTTGGACCTTCTTATTGACGATGAAACACAGAAATAGCATCCTAATTTAATGCAAAAGGCACAATGCCGACATAAGTACAAGATGACTGACACTCTAACTTTCTATGATTTAAACCTCTCCTGTGAGTCCAGTTTTAGATTCCGATGCCTCACTTCAGGTTTACTGTATCCCTTGGACATTCGTACTGACGATGAAACACAGGAATTACATCCGAATTTAATACAAAGGGCATAATGCCGACTTATGTACAAGATGACTGACACTCTAACTTTCTATGATTTGAATCTCCCCTGTGAGTAGAGTTTTACATTCCGATGCTTCACTTCAGGTTTATTGTATCTCTTGGACCTTCTTATTGACGACGAAACACAGAAATTGCATCCGAATTTAATACAAAAGGCACAATGACGACATAAGTACAAGAAGACTGACACTCTAACTTTCTATGATTTGAGCCTCTCCTGTGAGTCCTGTTTTAGATTCCGATGCTACACTTCAGGTTTACTGTATCCCTTGGAAATTCTTATTGACGATGATACACAGAAATTACATCCGAATTTAATACAAAAAGCACAATGCCGACTTATGTACAAGATGACTGACACTCTAACTTTCTATGATTTGAATCTCCCCTGTGAGTAGAGTTTTACATTCCGATGCTTCACTGCAGGTTTACTGTATCTCTTGGACCTTCTTATTGACGAAGAAACACAGAAATAGCATCAGAGTTTAATACAAAAGGCACAATGCCGACTTAAGTACAAGAGCACTGACACTCTAACTTTCTATGATTTGAACCTCTCCTGTGAGTCCAGTTTTAGATTCCGATGCTTCACTTAAGGTTTACTGTATCCCTTGGACCTTCTTATTGACGATGAAACACAGAAATTGCATCCGAATTTAATAAAAATGGCACAATGCCGACTTAAGTACAAGAGCACTGACACTATAACTTCCTATGATATGAACCTCTCCTGTGAGTCAAGTTTTAGATTCCGATGCTTCACTTCAGGTTTACTGTACCCTTGGACCTTCTTATTGACGATGAAACACAGAAATTGCATCCGAATTTGATACAAAAGGCACAATGCCGACTTAAGCACAAGATGACTGACAATATAACTTTCTATGATTTGAACCTCTCCTGTGAGTCAAGTTTTTGATTCCGATGCTTCACTTCAGGTTTACTCTATCCCTTGGACCTTCTTATTGACGATGAAACACAGAAATTGCATCCGAATTTAATACAAAAGGCACAATGGTGACTTAAGTACTAGAGGACTGATACTAACTTTCTATGATATGAACCTTACCTGTGAGTCAAGTTTCAGATTCCGATGCTTCACTTCAGGTTTACTGTATCCCTTGGACCTTCATATTGACGATGAAACACAGGAATTACATCCGAATTTAATACAAAGGGCATAATGCCGACTTAATTACAAGATGACTGACACTCTAACATTCTGTGATTTGAACCTCCCCTTTGAGTCGAGTTTTACATTCCGATGCTTCACTTCAGGTTTACTGTATCGCTTGGACCTACTTATTGACGATGAAACACAGAAATTGCATCCGAATTTAATACAAAAGGAACAATGCCGACTTAAGTAAAAGAGGACTGACCACCTAACTTTCTATGATATGAATCTCTCCTGTGAGTCCAGTTCTGGATTGCGATGCTTCACTTCAGGTTTACTGAATCTCTTGGACCGTCTTATTGACGATGAAACACAGAAATTGCATCCGAATTTAATACAAAAGGCACAATGCCGACTTACGTACAAGATGACTGACACTCTAACTTTCTATGATTTGAGCCTCTCCTGTGAGTCCTGTTTTAGATTCCGATGCTTCACTTCAGGTTTACTGTATCCTTGGACCTTCTTATTGACGATGATACACAGAAATTGCATCCGAATTTAATACAAAAGGCACAACGCACACATAAGTACAAGATGTCTGACACTCTAACTTTCTATGACTTAATCCTCTCCTGTGAGACCAGTTTTAGATTCCGATGCTTCACTTCAGGTTTACTGTATCCCTTGGACCTTCTTATTGACGATGAAACACAGAAATTGCACCCGAATTTAATACAAAAGGCACAATGCCGACTTAAGTACAAGATGACTGACATTCTAACTTTCTTTGATTTGATCCTCTCCTGTGAGTCCAGTTTTAGATTCCGATGCTTCACTTCAGGTTTACTGTATCCCTTGGACCTACTTATTGACAATGAAACACAGAAATTGCATCCGAATTTAATACAAAAGGCACAATGCCGACTTAAGTTCAAGAGGACTGAAACTATAACTATCAATGATATGAACCTCTCCTGTGAGTCAAGTTTTAGTTCCGATTCTTCACTTCAGGTTTACTGTATCCCCTGGACCTTCTTATTGACGAAGAAACACAGAAATTGCATCCGAGTTTAATACAATAGGCACAATGCCGACTTAAGTACAAGAGCACTGACACTCTAACATTCTATGATTTGAACCTCTCCTGTGAGTCCAGTTTTAGATTACGATGCTTCTCTTCAGGTTTACTGCATCCTTGGACCTTCTTATTGACGATGAAACACAGAAATTGCATCCGAATTTAATACAAAAGGCACAATGCCGACTTAAGTACAAGATGACTGACAATATAAATTTCTGTGATTTGAACCTCCCCTGTGAGTCCAGTTTTCGATTCCGATGCTTCACTTCAGGTTTACTCTATTCCTTGGACCTTCTTATTGACGATGAAACAAAGAATTTGCATCCGAATTTAATACAAAAGGCACAATGCCGACTTAAGTACAAGAGCACTGACACTAACTTTCTATGATATGAACCTCTCCTGTGAGTCCAGTTTTAGATTACGATGCTTCACTTCAGGTTTACTGTATCCCTTGGACCTTCTTATTGACGATGAAACGCAGAAAATACATCCGAAATTAATACAAAGGGCATAATGCCGACTTAAGTACAAGATGACTGACACTCTAACTTTCTATGATTTGGATCTCTCCTGTGAGTCCAGTTATACATTCAGATGCTTCACTTCAGGTTTACTGTTTCCCTTGGACCATCTTATTGACGATGAAACACAGAAATTGCATCCGAATTTAATACAAAAGGCACAATCCCGACTTAAGTACAAGAGCACTGACACTATAACTTTCTCTGATATGAACGTCTCCTGTGAGTCAAGTTTTGGATTCCGATGCTTCACTTTAGGTTTACTGTATCCTTGGACCTTCTTATTGACGATGAATCACAGAGATTGCATCCGAATTTAATACAAAAGGCACAATGCCGACTTTAGTACAAGAGCACTGACACTATAACTTCCTATAATTTGAACCTCTCCTGTTAGTCCAGTTTTAGATTGTGATGCTTCACTTCAGGTTTACTCTATCCCTTTTACGTTCTTATTGACGATGAAACATAGAAATTGCATCCGAAGAAAATACAAAAGGCACAATGCCGACTTAAGTACAAGAGCACTGATACTATAACTTTCTATGATATGAACCTCTCCTGTGAGTCAAGTTTTAGATTCCGATGTTTCACTTCAGGTTTACTGTATCTCTTGGACCTTCTTATTGATGATGAAACACAGAAATTGCATCCGAATTTAATACAAAAGGCACAATGCCGACTTAAGTACAAGATGACTGACACTCTAATTTTCTATGATTTGAAACTCCCCTGTGAGTCCAGTTTTTCATTCCGATGCTTCACTTGAGGTTTACTGTATAGCTTGGACCTACTTAAAGACGATGAAACACAGAAATTGCATCCGAATTTAATACAAAAGGAACAATGCCGACGTAAATAAAAGAGGACTGACACTCTAACTTTCTATGACATGAACCTCTCCTGTGAGTCCAGTTCTTGATTCCGATGCTTCACTTCAGGTTTGCTGTATCTCTTGGACCTTCTTATTGACGATGAAGCACAGAAATTGCATCCGAATTTAATACAAAAGGCACAATGCCGACTTAAGTACAAGATGACTGACACTCTAACTTTCTATGATTTGAGCCTCTCCTGTGAGTCCAGTTTTAGATTCCGATGCTTCACTTCAGGTTTATGTATCTCTTGGACCCTCTTATTGACGATGAAACACAGATATTGCATCCGAATTTAATACAAAAGGCACAATGCTGACTTAAGTACAAGAGCACTGACACTATAACTTCCTATGATTTGAACCTCTCCTTTGAGTCCAGTTTTAGATTCTGATGCTTCACTTCAGGTTTACTCTATCCCTTTTACCTTCTTATTGACGATGAAACACAGAAATTGCATCCGAAGAAAATACACAAGGCACAATGCCGACTTAAGTACAAGATCACTGACACTATAACATTTTATGATATGAATCTCTCCTGTGAGTCAAGTTTTAGATTCGGATGCTTCACTTCAGGTTAACTGTATCCCTTGGACCTTCTTATTGACGATGAAACACAGAAATTGCATCCGGATTTAATACAAATGGAACAATGCCGACTTAAGTACAAGAGGACTGACACTAACTTTCTATGATCTCAACCTCTCCTGTTAGTCCAGTTTTTGATTACGATGCTTCACTTCAGGTTTACTGTATCTCTTGGACCTTCTTATTGACGATGAAACACAGAAATTGCATCCGAATTTAATACAAAAGGCACAATGCCGACATAAGTACAAGATGACTGACACTCTAACTTTCTATGATTTAAACCTCCCCTGTAAGTCCAGTTTTAGATTCCGATGCTTCACTTCAGGTTTACTGTATCCCTTGGACTTTCTTATTGACGATGAAACACAGAAATTACATCCGAATTTAATACAAAGGGCATAATGCCGTCTTAAGTACAAGATGTCTGACACTCTAATTTTCTATGATTTGAAACTCCCATGTGAGTCCAGTTTTACATTCCGATGCTTCACTTCAGGTTTACTGTATCGCTTGGACCTACTTATTGACGATGAAACACAGAAATTGCATTCGAATTTAATACAAAAGGCACAATGCCGACTTAAGTACAAGAGCACTGACACTATAACTTTCTATGATATGAACCTCTCCTGTGAGTCAAGTTTTTGATTCCGATGCTTCACTTCAGGTTTACTGTATCCTTGGACCTTCTTATTGACGATAAAACACAGAAATTGCATCCGAATTTAATACAAAAGGCAGAATGCCGACTTAAGTACAAGAGAACTGACAATATAACTTTCTATAATTTGAACCTCTCCTGTGAGTCAAGTTTTAGATTCCGATGCTTCACTTCAGGTTTACTGTATCCCTTGGAACTTCTTATTGACGATGAAACACAATAATTGCATCCGAATTTAATACACAAGGCACAGTGCCGACTTAAGTACAGGACGACTGACACTAACTTTCTATGATATGAACCTCTCCTGTGAGTCCAGTTTTAGATTCCGATGCTTCACTTCAGGTTTACTGTATCCCTTGGACCTTCTCATAGACGATGAAACACAGAAATTACATCAGAATTTAATACAAAGGGCATAATGCCGACTTAAGTACAAGATGACTGACACTCTAACTTTCTATGATTTGAACATGAAATGTGAGTCCAGCTTTACATTCCGATGCTTCACTTCAGGTTTACTGTATTGCTTGGACCGACTTATTGACGATGAAACACAGAAATTGCATCCGAATTTAATACAAAATTAACAATGCCGACTTAAGTAAAAGAGGACTGACACACTAACTTTCTATGACTTAATCCTCTCCTGTGAGACCAGTTTTAGATTCCGATGCTTCACTTCAGGTTTACTGTGTCCCTTGGACCTTCTTATTGACGGTGAAACACAGAAATTGCATCCGAATTTAATACAAAAGGCACAATGCCGACTTAAGTACAAGATGACTGACACTCTAACTTTCTATGATTTGATCCTCTCCTGTGAGTCCTGTTTTAGATTCCGATGCTTCACTTCAGGTTTACTGTATCCCTTGGACCTACTTATTGACGATGAAACACGGAAATTGCATCCAAATTTAATACAAGAGGCACAATGCCGACTTAAGTACAAGAGCACTGACACTATAACTTTCTATGATATGAAACTCTCCCGTGAGTAAAGTTTTAGATTCCGATGCTTCACTGCAGGTTTACTGTATCTCTTGGACCCTCTTATCGACGAAGAAACACAGAAATTGCATCCGAGTTTAATACAAAAGGCACAATGCCGACTTAAGTACAAGAGAACTGACACTCTAATTTTCTATGATTTGAACCCCTCCTGTGAGTCCAGTTTTAGATTCCGATGCATCACTTCAGGTTTACTGTTTCCCTTGGACCTTCTTGTTGACGATTAAACACAGAAATTGCATCCGGATTTAATACAAATGGAACAATGCCGACTTAAGTACAAGATGAATGACACTCTAACTTTCTATGATTTGATCCTCTCCTGTGAGTCCTGTTTTAGATTCCGATGCTTCACTTCAGGTTTACTGTATCCCTTGGACCTACTTATTGACGATGAAACACGGAAATTGCATCCAAATTTAATACAAGAGGCACAATGCCGACTTAAGTACAAGAGCACTGACACTATAACTTTCTATGATATGAACCTCTCCTGTGAGTCAAGTTTTAGATTCCGATTCTTCACTTCAGGTTTACTGTATCCTTGGACCTTCTTATTGACGATGAAACACAGAAATTGCATCCGAATTTAATATAAAAGGCACAATGCCGACTTAAGTACAAGATGACTGACAATATAACTTTCTATGATTTGAACCTCTCCTGTGAGTCCAGTTTTAGATTCCGATGATTCACTTCAGGTTTACTGTATCCCTTGGACCTTCGTATTGACGATGAAACACAGGAATTACATCCGAATTTAATACAAAGGGCATAATGCCGACTTAAGTACAAGATGACTGACACTCTAACTTTCTATTATTTGAACCTCCCCTGTGAGTCCAGTTTTACATTCCAATGCCTCACTTCGGGTTTACTGTATCTCTTGGACCTTCTTATTGACGAAGAAACACAGAAATTGCATCCGAGTTTAATACAAAAGGCACAATGCCGACTTAAGGACAAGAGCACTGACACTCTAACTTTCTATGATTTGAACCTCTCCTGTGAGTCCAGTTTTTGATTCCGATGCTTCACTTCAGGTTTACTGTATCCCTTGGACCTTCTTATTGACGATGAAACACAGAAATTGCATCCGAATTTAATACAAATGGCACAATGCAGACATAAGTACAAGAGCACTGACACTATTACTTTCTATGATATGAACCTCTCATGTGAGTCAAGTTTTAGATTCCGATGCTTCACTTCAGGTTTACTGTATCCTTGGACCTTCTTATTGACGATGAAACACAGAAATTGCATCCGAATTTAATACAAAAGGCACAATGCCGACTTAAGTACAAGATCACTGACACTATAACATTTTATGATATGAATCTCTCCTGTGAGTCAAGTTTTAGATTCGGATGCTTCACTTCAGGTTAACTGTATCCCTTGGACCTTCTTATTGACGATGAAACACAGAAATTGCATCCGGATTTAAAACAAATGGAACAATGCCGACTTAAGTACAAGAGGAGTGACACTAACTTTCTATGATCTCAACCTCTCCTGTTAGTACAGTTTTTGATTACGATGCTTCACCTCAGGTTGACTGTATCTCTTGGACCTTCTTATTGACGATGAAACACAGAAATTGCATCCGAATTTAATACAAAAGGCACAATGCCGACATAAGTACAAGATGACTGACACTCTAACTTTCTATGATTTAAACCTCCCCTGTAAGTCCAGTTTTAGATTCCTATGCTTCACTTCAGGTTTACTGTATCCCTTGGACTTTCTTATTGACGATGAAACACAGAAATTACATCCGAATTTAATACAAAGGGCATAATGCCGACTTAAGTACAAGATGTCTGACACTCTAATTTTCTATGATTTGAAACTCCCCTGTGAGTCCAGTTTTACATTCCGATGCTTCACTTCAGGTTTACTGTATCGCTTGGACCTACTTATTGACGATGAAACACAGAAATTGCATCCGAATTTAATACAAAAGAAACAATGCCGACTTATGTAAAAGAGGACTGACACTCTAACTTTCTATGATATGAACCTCTCCTGTGAGTCCAGTTCTAGATTCCGATACTTCACTTCAGGTTTACTGTATCTCTTGGACCTTCTTATTGACGAAGAAACACAGATATTGCATCCGAATTTAATACAAAAGGCACAATGCCGACTTAAGTACAAGAGCACTGTCACTATAACTTTCTATGATTTGAACCTCTCCTGTGAGTCCAGTTTTAGATTCCGATGCTTCACTTCACGATTACTGTATCCCTTGGTCCTTCTTATTGACGATGAACACAGAAATTGCATCTGAATTTAATACAAAAGACACAATCCCGACTTAAGTACAAGAGCACTGACACTATAACTTTCTATGATATGAACCTCTCCTGTGAGTCAAGTTTTTGATTCCGATGCTTCACTTCAGGTTTACTGTATCCTTGGACCTTCTTATTGACGATAAAACACAGAAATTGCATCCGAATTTAATACAAAAGGCAGAATGCCGTCTTAACTACAAGAGCACTGACACTATAACTTTCTATAATTTGAACCTCTCCTGTGAGTCAAGTTTTAGATTCCGATGCTTCACTTCAGGTTTACTGTATCTCTTGGACCTTCATATTGACGATGAAACACAGGAATTACATCCGAACTTAATACAAAGGGCATAATGCCGACTTAATTACAAGATGACTGACACTCTAACTTCCTGTGATTTGAACCTCCCCTTTGAGTCCAGTTTTACATTCCGATGCTTCACTTCAGGTTTTCTGTATCGCTTGGACCTACTTATTGACGATGAAACACAGAAATAGCATCCGAATTTAATACAAAAGGGACAATGCCGACTTAAGTAAAAGAGGACTGACACTCTAACTTTCTATGATATGAACCTCTCCTGTGAGTCCAGTTCTAGATTGCGATACTTCACTTCAGGTTTACTGGATCTCTTGGACCTTCTTATTGACGATGAAACACAGAAATTGCATCCGAATTTAATACAAAAGGCACAATGCCGACTTACGTACAAGATGACTGACACTCTAACTTTCTACGATTTGAGCCTCTCCTGTGAGTCCTGTTTTAGATTCCGATGCTTCACTTCAGGTTTACTGTATCCTTGGACCTTCTTATTGACGATGATACACAGAAATTGCACCCGAATTTAATACAAAAGGCACAATGCCGACATAAGTACAAGATGACTGACACTCTAACTTTCTATGACTTAATCCTCTCCTGTGAGACCAGTTTTAGATTCCGATGCTTCACTTCAGGTTTACTGTATCCCTTGGACCTTCTTATTGACGATGAAACACAGAAATTGCATCCGAATTTAATACAAAATGCACAATGCCGACTTAAGTACAAGAGCACTGACACTATAACTTTCTACGATATGAAACTCTCCTGTGAGTCAAGTTTTATATTCCGATGCTTCACTGCAGGTTTACTGTATCTCTTGGACCTTCTTATTGACGAAGAAACACAGAAATTGCATCCGAGTTTAATACAATAGGCACAATGCCGACTTAAGTACAAGAGCACTGACACTCTAACATTCTATGATTTGAACCTCTCCTGTGAGTCCAGTTTTAGATTCCGATGCTTCACTTCAGGTTTACTGTATCCCTTGGACCTTCTTATTGGCGATGAAACACAGAAATTGCATCCGAATTTAATACAAATGGCACAATGCCGACTTAAGTACAAGAGCACTGACTCTATAACTATCTATGATATGAACCTCTCCTGTGAGTCAAGTTTTAGATTCCGATGCTGCTCTTCAGGTTTACTGCATCCTTGGACCTTCTTATTGACGATGGAACACAGAAATTGAATCCGAATTTAATACAAAAGGCACAATGCCAACTTAAGTACAAGAGCACTGACACATTAACTTTCTATGATATGACCCCCTCCTGTGAGTCAAGTTTTAGATTCCGAAGCTTCACTTCAGGTTTACTGTATCCTTGGACTTTCTTATTGACGATGAAACACAGAAATTGCATCCAAATTTCATACAAAGGGCACAATGCCGACTTAAGTACAAGATGACTGACAATATAACTTTCTATGATTTGAACCTCTCCTGTGAGCCCAGTTTTAGATTCCAATGCTTCACTTCAGGTTTACTGTACCCCTTGGACCTTCTTATTGACGATGTAACACAGAAATTGCATCCGAATTTAATACAAAAGGCACAATGCCGACTTAAGTACAAGAGCACTGACACTCTAACTTTCTATGATATGAACCACTCCTGTGAGTCAAGTTTTAGATTTTGATGCTTCACTTCAGGTTTACTGTATCTCTTGGACCTTCTTATTGACGATGAAACACAGAAATTGCATCCGAATTTAATTTAAAAGGCACAATGCCGACTTAAGTACAAGAGGACTGACACTAACTGTCTATGATATGAACCTCTCCTGTGAGTCCAGTTTTAGATTCCGATGCTTCACTTCAGGTTTACTGTTTCCCTTGGACCTTCTTATTGACGATGAAACACAGAAATAGCATCCTAATTTAATGCAAAAGGCACAATGCCGACATAAGTACAAGATGACTGACACTCTAACTTTCTATGATTTAAACCTCTCCTGTGAGTCCAGTTTTAGATTCCGATGCCTCACTTCAGGTTTACTGTATCCCTTGGACCTTCGTACTGACGATGAAACACAGGAATTACATCCGAATTTAATACAATGGGCATAATGCCGACTTATGTACAAGATGACTGACACTCTAACTTTCTATGATTTGAATCTCCCCTGTGAGTAGAGTTTTACATTCCGATGCTTCACTTCAGGTTTATTGTATCTCTTGGACCTTCTTATTGACGATGAAACACAGAAATTGCATCCGAATTTAATACGAAAGGCACAATGACGACATAAGTACAAGAAGACTGACACTCTAACTTTCTATGATTTGAGCCTCTCCTGTGAGTCCTGTTTTAGATTCCGATGCTACACTTCAGGTTTACTGTATCCCTTGGAAATTCTTATTGACGATGATACACAGAAATTACATCCGAATTTAATACAAAAAGCACAATGCCGACTTATGTACAAGATGACTGACACTCTAACTTTCTATGATTTGAATCTCCCCTGTGAGTAGAGTTTTACATTCCGATGCTTCACTGCAGGTTTACTGTATCTCTTGGACCTACTTATTGACGAAGAAACACAGAAATTGCATCCGAGTTTAATACAAAAGGCACAATGCCGACTTAAGTACAAGAGCACTGACACTCTAACTTTCTATGATTTGAACCTCTCCTGTGAGTCCAGTTTTAGATTCCGATGCTTCACTTCAGGTTTACTGTATCCCTTGCACCTTCTTATTGACGATGAAACACAGAAATTGCATCCGAATTTAATAAAAATGGCACAATGCCGACTTAAGTACAAGAGCACTGACACTATAACTTCCTATGATATGAACCTCTCCTGTGAGTCAAGTTTTAGATTCCGATGCTTCACTTCAGGTTTACTGTACCCTTGGACCTTCTTATTGACGATGAAACACAGAAATTGCATCCGAATTTGATACAAAAGGCACAATGCCGACTTAAGCACAAGATGACTGACAATATAACTTTCTATGATTTGAACCTCTCCTGTGAGTCAAGTTTTTGATTCCGATGCTTCCCTTCAGGTTTACTCTATCCCTTGGACCTTCTTATTGACGATGAAACACAGAAATTGCATCCGAATTTAATACAAAAGGCACAATGGTGACTTAAGTACTAGAGGACTGATACTAACTTTCTGTGATATGAACCTTACCTGTGAGTCAAGTTTTAGATTCCGATGCTTCACTTCAGGTTTACTGAATCCCTTGGACCTTCATATTGACGATGAAACACAGGAATTACATCCGAATTTAATACAAAGGGCATAATGCCGACTTAATTACAAGATGACTGACTCTCTAACATTCTGTGATTTGAACCTCCCCTTTGAGTCCAGTTTTACATTCCGATGCTTCACTTCAGGTTTACTGTATCCCTTGGACCTTCATATTGACGATGAAACACAGAAATTGCATCCTAATTTAATACAAAAGGAACAATGCCGACTTAAGTAAAAGAGGACTGACACTCGAACTTTCTATGATATGAACCTCTCCTGTGAGTCCAGTTCTGGATTGCGATGCTTCACTTCAGGTTTACTGAATCTCTTGGACCTTCTTATTGACGATGAAACACAGAAATTGCATCCGAATTTAATACAAAAGGCACAATGCCGACTTACGTACAAGATGACTGACACTCTAACTTTCTATGATTTGAGCCTCTCCTGTGAGTCCTGTTTTAGATTCCGATGCTTCACTTCAGGTTTACTGTGTCCTTGGACCTTGTTATTGACGATGATACACAGAAATTGCATCCGAATTTAATACAAAAGGCACAATGCCCACATAAGTACAAGATGACTGACACTCTAACTTTCTATGACTTAATCCTCTCCTGTGAGACCAGTTTTAGATTCCGATGCTTCACTTCAGGTTTACTGTATCCCTTGGACCTTCTTATTGACGATGAAACACAGAAATTGCACCCGAATTTAATACAAAAGGCACAATGCCGACTTAAGTACAAGATGACTGACATTCTAACTTTCTTTGATTTGATCCTCTCCTGTGAGTCCAGTTTTAGATTCCGATGCTTCACTTCAGGTTTACTGTATCCCTTGGACCTACTTATTGACAATGAAACACAGAAATTGCATCCAAATTTAATACAAAAGGCACAATGCAGACTTAAGTTCAAGGGGACTGACACTATAACTATCAATGATATGAACCTCTCCTGTGAGTCAAGTTTTAGTTCCGATTCTTCACTTCAGGTTTACTGTATCCCCTGGACCTTCTTATTGACGAAGAAACACAGAAATTGCATCCGAGTTTAATACAATAGGCACAATGCCGACTTAAGTACAAGAGCACTGACACTCTAACATTCTATGATTTGAACCTCTCCTGTGAGTCCAGTTTTAGATTACGATGCTTCTCCTCAGGTTTACTGCATCCTTGGACCTTCTTATTGACGATGAAACACAGAAATTGCATCCGAATTTAATACAAAAGGCACAATGCCGACTTAAGTACAAGATGACTGACAATATAAATTTCTGTGATTTGAACCTCCCCTGTGAGTCCAGTTTTCGATTCCGATGCTTCACTTCAGGTTTACTCTATTCCTTGGACCTTCTTATTGACGATGAAACAAAGAATTTGCATCCGAATTTAATACAAAAGGCACAATGCCGACTTAAGTACAAGAGCACTGACACTAACTTTCTATGATATGAACCTCTCCTGTGAGTCCAGTTTTAGATTCCGATGCTTCACTTCAGGTTTACTGTATCCCTTGGACCTTCTTATTGACGATGAAACGCAGAAATTACATCCGAAATTAATACAAAGGGCATAATGCCGACTTAAGTACAAGATGACTGACACTTTAACTTTCTATGATTTGGATCTCTCCTGTGAGTCCAGTTATACATTTAGATGCTTCACTTCAGGTTTACTGTTTCCCTTGGACCATCTTATTGACGATGAAACACAGAAATTGCATCCGAATTTAATACAAAAGGCACAATCCCGACTTAAGTACAAGAGCACTGACACTATAACTTTCTATGATATGAACGTCTCCTGTGAGTCAAGTTTTAGATTCCGATGCTTCACTTTAGGTTTACTGTATCCTTGGACCTTCTTATTGACGATGAATCACAGAGATTGCATCCGAATTTAATACAAAAGGCACAATGCCGACTTTAGTACAAGAGCACTGACACTATAACTTCCTATAATTTGAACCTCTCCTGTGAGTCCAGTTTTAGATTCTGATGCTTCACTTCAGGTTTACTCTATCCCTTTTACCTTCTTATTGACGATGAAACATAGAAATTGCATCCGAAGAAAATACAAAAGGCACAATGCCGACTTAAGTACAAGAGCACTGATACTATAACTTTCTATGATATGAACCTCTTCTGTGAGTCAAGTTTTAGATTCCGATGTTTCACTTCAGGTTTACTGTATCTCTTGGACCTTCTTATTGATGATGAAACACAGAAATTGCATCCGAATTTAATACAAAAGGCACAATGCCGACTTAAGTACAAGATGACTGACACTCTAATTTTCTATGATTTGAAACTCCCCTGTGAGTCCAGTTTTACATTCCGATGCTTCACTTGAGGTTTACTGTATAGCTTGGACCTACTTAAAGACGATGAAACACAGAAATTGCATCCGAATTTAATACAAAAGGAACAATGCCGACGTAAATAAAAGAGGACTGACACTCTAACTTTCTATGACATGAACCTCTCCTGTGAGTCCAGTTCTAGATTCCGATGCTTCACTTCAGGTTTGCTGTATCTCTTGGACCTTCTTATTGACGATGAAACACAGAAATTGCATCCAAATTTAATACAAAAGGCACAATGCCGACTTAAGTACAAGAGCACTGACACTATAACTTCCTATGATTTGAACCTCTCCTTTGAGTCCAGTTTTAGATTCTGATGCTTCACTTCAGGTTTACTCTATCCCTTTTACCTTCTTATTGACGATGAAACACAGAAATTGCATCCGAAGAAAATACACAAGGCACAATGCCGACTTAAGTACAAGATCACTGACACTATAACATTTTATGATATGAATCTCTCCTGTGAGTCAAGTTTTAGATTCGGATGCTTCACTTCAGGTTTACTGTATCCCTTGGACTTTCTTATTGACGATGAAACACAGAAATTGCATCCGAATTTAATACAAAAGGCACAATGCCCACATAAGTACAAGATGACTGACACTCTAACTTTCTATGACTTAATCCTCTCCTGTGAGACCAGTTTTAGATTCCGATGCTTCACTTCAGGTTTACTGTATCCCTTGGACCTTCTTATTGACGATGAAACACAGAAATTGCACCCGAATTTAATACAAAAG
The DNA here is from genome assembly GCF_021461395.2 of Schistocerca americana. Classification (NCBI taxonomy): domain Eukaryota; kingdom Metazoa; phylum Arthropoda; class Insecta; order Orthoptera; family Acrididae; genus Schistocerca; species Schistocerca americana. The sequence goes on along the minus strand of NW_025725523.1, from coordinate 76,159 downwards.
GCACAATGCCGACTTAAGTACAAGAGGACTGACACTAACTTTCTATGATCTCAACCTCTCCTGTTAGTCCAGTTTTTGATTACGATGCTTCACTTCAGGTTTACTGTATCTCTTGGACCTTCTTATTGACGATGAAACACAGAAATTGCATCCGAATTTAATACAAAAGGCACAATGCCGACATAAGTACAAGATGACTGACACTCTAACTTTCTATGATTTAAACCTCCCCTGTAAGTCCAGTTTTAGATTCCGATGCTTCACTTCAGGTTTACTGTATCCCTTGGACTTTCTTATTGACAATGAAACACAGAAATTACATCCGAATTTAATACAAAGGGCATAATGCCGACTTAGGTACAAGATGTCTGACACTCTAATTTTCTATGATTTGAAACTCCCATGTGAGTCCAGTTTTACATTCCGATGCTTCACTTCAGGTTTACTGTATCGCTTGGACCTACTTATTGACGATGAAACACAGATATTGCATCCGAATTTAATACAAAAGGCACAATGCCGACTTAAGTACAAGAGCACTGTCACTATAACTTTCTATGATTTGAACCTCTCCTGTGAGTCCAGTTTTAGATTCCGATGCTTCACTTCACGATTACTGTATCCCTTGGTCCCTCTTATTGACGATGAACACAGAAATTGCATCTGAATTTAATACAAAAGACACAATCCCGACTTAAGTACAAGAGCACTGACACTATAACTACCTATGATATGAACCTCTCCTGTGAGTCAAGTTTTTGATTCCGATGCTTCACTTCAGGTTTACTGTATCGTTGGACCTTCTTATTGACGATAAAACACAGAAATTGCATCCGAATTTAATACAAAAGGCAGAATGCCGACTTAAGTACAAGAGCACTGACAATATAACTTTCTATAATTTGAACCTCTCCTGTGAGTCAAGTTTTAGATTCCGATGCTTCACTTCAGGTTTACTGTATCCCTTGGAACTTCTTATTGACGATGAAACACAATAATTGCATCCGAATTTAATACACAAGGCACAATGCCGACTTAAGTAAAAGAGCGCTGACACTATAACTTTCGATGATATGAACCTCTCCTGTGAGTCAGGTTTTAGATTCGGATGCTTCACTTCAGGTTTACTGTATCCCTTGGACCTTCTTATTGACGATGAAACTTAGAAATTGCATCCGAATTTAATACAAAAGGCACAATGCCAGACTTAAGTAAAAGACGACTAACACTAACTTTCTATGATATGAACCTCTCCTGTGAGTCCAGTTTTAGATTCCGACGCTTCACTTCAGGTTTACTGTATCCCTTGGACCCTCTTATTGACGATGAAACACAGAAATTGCATCCGAATTTAATACAAAAGGCACAATGCCGACTTAAGTACAGGACGACTGACACTAACTTTCTATGATATGAACCTCTCCTGTGAGTCCAGTTTTAGATTCCGATGCTTCACTTCAGGTTTACTGTATCCCTTGGACCTTCTCATAGACGATGAAACACAGAAATTACATCCGAATTTAATACAAGAGGCACAATGCCGACTTAAGTACAAGAGCACTGACACTATAACTTTCTATGATATGAAACTCTCCCGTGAATAAAGTTTTAGATTCCGATGCTTTACTTCAGGTTGACTGTATCCCTTGGACCTTCTTATTGACGGTGAAACACAGAAATTGCATCCGAATTTAATACAAAAGGCACAATGCCGACTTAAGTACAAGATGACTGACACTCTAACTTTCTATGATTTGATCCTCTCCTGTGAGTCCTGTTTTAGATTCCGATGCTTCACTTCAGGTTTACTGTATCCCTTGGACCTACTTATTGACGATGAAACACAGAAATTGCATCCAAATTTAATACAAGAGGCACAATGCCGACTTAAGTACAAGAGCACTGACACTATAACTTTCTATGATATGAAACTCTCCCGTGAATAAAGTTTTAGATTCCGATGCTTCACTGCAGGTTTACTGTATCTCTTGGACCTTCTTATCGACGAAGAAACACAGAAATTGCATCCGAGTTTAATACAAAAGGCACAATGCCGACTTAAGTACAAGAGCACTGACACTCTAATTTTCTATGATTTGAACCCCTCCTGGGAGTCCAGTTTTAGATTCCGATGCATCACTTCAGGTTTACTGTTTCCCTTGGACCTTCTTATTGACGATTAAACACAGAAATTGCATCCGAATTTAATACAAATGTCACAATGCCGACTTAAGTACAAGAGCACTGACACTATAACTTTCTATGATATGAACGTCTCCTGTGAGTCAAGTTTTAGATTCCGATGCTTCACTTTAGGTTTACTGTATCCTTGGACCTTCTTATTGACGATGAATCACAGAGATTGCATCCGAATTTAATACAAAAGGCACAATGCCGACTTTAGTACAAGAGCACTGACACTATAACTTCCTATAATTTGAACCTCTCCTGTGAGTCCAGTTTTAGATTCTGATGCTTCACTTCAGGTTTACTCTATCCCTTTTACCTTCTTATTGACGATGAAACATAGAAATTGCATCCGAAGAAAATACAAAAGGCACAATGCCGACTTAAGTACAAGAGCACTGATACTATAACTTTCTATGATATCAACCTCTTCTGTGAGTCAAGTTTTAGATTCCGATGTTTCACTTCAGGTTTACTGTATCTCTTGGACCTTCTTATTGATGATGAAACACAGAAATTGCATCCGAATTTAATACAAAAGGCACAATGCCGACTTAAGTACAAGATGACTGACACTCTAATTTTCTATGATTTGAAACTCCCCTGTGAGTCCAGTTTTACATTCCGATGCTTCACTTGAGGTTTACTGTATAGCTTGGACCTACTTAAAGACGATGAAACACAGAAATTGCATCCGAATTTAATACAAAAGGAACAATGCCGACGTAAATAAAAGAGGACTGACACTCTAACTTTCTATGACATGAACCTCTCCTGTGAGTCCAGTTCTAGATTCCGATGCTTCACTTCAGGATTGCTGTATCTCTTGGACCTTCTTATTGACGATGAAACACAGAAATTGCATCCAAATTTAATACAAAAGGCACAATGCCGACTTAAGTACAAGAGCACTGACACTATAACTTCCTATGATTTGAACCTCTCCTTTGAGTCCAGTTTTAGATTCTGATGCTTCACTTCAGGTTTACTCTATCCCTTTTACCTTCTTATTGACGATGAAACACAGAAATTGCATCCGAAGAAAATACACAAGGCACAATGCCGACTTAAGTACAAGATCACTGACACTATAACATTTTATGATATGAATCTCTCCTGTGAGTCAAGTTTTAGATTCGGATGCTTCACTTCAGGTTTACTGTATCCCTTGGACTTTCTTATTGACGATGAAACACAGAAATTGCATCCGAATTTAATACAAAAGGCACAATGCCCACATAAGTACAAGATGACTGACACTCTAACTTTCTATGACTTAATCATCTCCTGTGAGACCAGTTTTAGATTAAGATGCTTCACTTCAGGTTTACTGTATCCCTTGGACCTTCTTATTGACGATGAAACACAGAAATTGCACCAGAATTTAATACAAAAGGCACAATGCCGACTTAAGTACAAGAGGACTGACACTAACTTTCTATGATCACAACCTCTCCTGTTAGTCCAGTTTTTGATTACGATGCTTCACTTCAGGTTTACTGTATCTCTTGGACCTTTTTATTGACGATGAAACACAGAAATTGCATCCGAATTTAATACAAAAGGCACAATGCCGACTTAAGTACAAGATGTCTGACACTCTAATTTTCTATGATTTGAAACTCCCATGTGAGTCCAGTTTTACATTCCGATGCTTCACTTCAGGTTTACTGTATCGCTTGGACCTACTTATTGACGATGAAACACAGATATTGCATCCGAATTTAATACAAAAGGCACAATGCCGACTTAAGTACAAGAGCACTGTCACTATAACTTTCTATGATTTGAACCTCTCCTGTGAGTCCAGTTTTAGATTCCGATGCTTCACTTCACGATTACTGTATCCCTTGGTCCTTCTTATTGACGATGAACACAGAAATTGCATCTGAATTTAATACAAAAGACACAATCCCGACTTAAGTACAAGAGCACTGACACTATAACTACCTATGATATGAACCTCTCCTGTGAGTCAAGTTTTTGATTCCGATGCTTCACTTCAGGTTTACTGTATCCTTGGACCTTCTTATTGACGATAAAACACAGAAATTGCATCCGAATTAAATACAAAAGGCAGAATGCCGACTTAAGTACAAGAGCACTGACAATATAACTTTCTATAATTTGAACCTCTCCTGTGAGTCAAGTTTTAGATTCCGATGCTTCACTTCAGGTTTACTGTATCCCTTGGAACTTCTTATTGACGATGAAACACAATAATTGCATCCGAATTTAATACACAAGGCACAATGCCGACTTAAGTAAAAGAGCGCTGACACTATAACTTTCGATGATATGAACCTCTCCTGTGAGTCAAGTTTTAGATTCGGATGCTTCACTTCAGGTTTACTGTATCCCTTGGACCTTCTTATTGACGATGAAACTTAGAAATTGCATCCGAATTTAATTCAAAAAGCACAATGCCAGACTTAAGTAAAAGACGACTAACACTAACTTTCTATGATATGAACCTCTCCTGTGAGTCCAGTTTTAGATTCCGACGCTTCACTTCAGGTTTACTGTATCCCTTGGACCCTCTTATTGACGATGAAACACAGAAATTGCATCCGAATTTAATACAAAAGGCACAATGCCGACTTAAGTACAGGACGACTGACACTAACTTTCTATGATATGAACCTCTCCTGTGAGTCCAGTTTTAGATTCCGATGCTTCACTTCAGGTATACTGTATCCCTTGGACCTTCTCATAGACGATGAAACACAGAAATTACATCCGAATTTAATACAAAGGGCATAATGCCGACTTAAGTACAAGATGATTGACACTCTAACTTTCTATGATTTGAACATGAAATGTGAGTCCAGCTTTACATTCCGATGCTTCACTTCAGGTTTACTGTTTTGCTTGGACCGACTTATTGACGATGAAACACAGAAATTGCATCCGAATTTAATACAAAATTAACAATGCCGACTTAAGTAAAAGAGGACTGACACACTAACTTTCTATGACTTAATCCTCTCCTGTGAGACGAGTTTTAGATTCCGATGCTTCACTTCAGGTTGACTGTATCCCTTGGACCTTCTTATTGACGGTGAAACACAGAAATTGCATCCGAATTTAATACAAAAGGCACAATGCCGACTTAAGTACAAGATGACTGACACTCTAACTTTCTATGATTTGATCCTCTCCTGTGAGTCCTGTTTTAGATTCCGATGCTTCACTTCAGGTTTACTGTATCCCTTGGACCTCCTTTTGACGATGAAACACAGAAATTGCATCCAAATTTAATACAAGAGGCACAATGCCGACTTAAGTACAAGAGCACTGACACTATAACTTTCTATGATATGAAACTCTCCCGTGAATAAAGTTTTAGATTCCGATGCTTCACTGCAGGTTTACTGTATCTCTTGGACCTTCTTATCGACGAAGAAACACAGAAATTGCATCCGAGTTTAATACAAAAGGCACAGTGCCGACTTAAGTACAAGATCTCTGACACTCTAATTTTCTATGATTTGAACCCCTCCTGGGAGTCCAGTTTTAGATTCCGATGCATCACTTCAGGTTTACTGTTTCCCTTGGACCTTCTTATTGACGATTAAACACAGAAATTGCATCCGAATTTAATACAAATGTCACAATGCCGACGTAAGTACAAGAGCACTGACACTATAACTTTCTATGATATGAACCTCTCCTGTGAGTCAAGTTTTAGATTCCGATTCTTCACTTCAGGTTTACTGTATCCTTGGACCTTCTTATTGACGATGAAACACAGAAATTGCATCCGAATTTAATACAAAAGGCACAATGCCGACTTAAGTACAAGATGACTGACAATATAACTTTCTATGATTTGAACCTCTCCTGTGAGTCCAGTTTTAGATTCCGATGATTCACTTCGGGTTTACTGTATCCCTTGGACCTTCGTATTGACGATGAAACACAGGAATTACATCCGAATTTAATACAAAGGGCATAATGCCGACTTAAGTACAAGATGACTGACACTCTAACTTTCTATTATTTGAACCTCCCCTGTGAGTCCAGTTTTACATTCCAATGCCTCACTTCGGGTTTACTGTATCTCTTGGACCTTCTTATTGACGAAGAAACACAGAAATTGCATCCGAGTTTAATACAAAAGGCACAATGCCGACTTAAGTACAAGAGCACTGACACTCTAACTTTCTATGATTTGAACCTCTCATGTGAGTCAAGTTTTAGATTCCGATGCTTCACTTCAGGTTTACTGTATCCTTGGACCTTCTTATTGACGATGAAACACAGAAATTGCATCCGAATTTAATACAAAAGGCACAATGCCGACTTAAGTACAAGATCACTGACACTATAACATTTTATGATATGAATCTCTCCTGTGAGTCAAGTTTTAGATTCGGATGCTTCACTTCAGGTTAACTGTATCCCATGGACCTTCTTATTGACGATGAAACACAGAAATTGCATCCGGATTTAATACAAATGGAACAATGCCGACTTAAGTACAAGAGGACTGACACTCTAATTTTCTATGATTTGAAACTCCCCTGTGAGTCCAGTTTTACATTCCGATGCTTCACTTCAGGTTTACTGTATCGCTTGGACCTACTTATTGACGATGAAACACAGAAATTGCATCCGAATTTAATACAAAAGAAACAATGCCGACTTATGTAAAAGAGGACTGACACTCTAACTTTCTATGATATGAACCTCTCCTGTGAGTCCAGTTCTAGATTCCGATACTTCACTTCAGGTTTACTGTATCTCTTGGACCTTCTTATTGACGAAGAAACATAGAAATTGCATCCGAAGAAAATACAAAAGGCACAATGCCGACTTAAGTACAAGAGCACTGACACTATAACTTTCTATGATATGAACCTCTCCTGTGAGTCAAGTTTCTGATTCCGATGCTTCACTTCAGGTTTACTGTATCCTTGGACCTTCTTATTGACGATAAAACACAGAAATTGCATCCGAATTTAATACAAAAGGCAGAATGCCGACTTAAGTACAAGAGCACTGACACTATATCTTTCTATAATTTGAACCTCTCCTGTGAGTCAAGTTTTAGATTCCGATGCTTCACTTCAGGTTTACTGTATCCCTTGGAACTTCTTATTGACGATGAAACACAATAATTGCATCCGAATTTAATACAAAAGGCACAATGCCGACTTAAGTAAAAGAGCGCTGACACTATAACTTTCGATGATATGAACCTCTCCTGTGAGTCAAGTTTTAGATTCGGATGCTTCACTTCAGGTTTACTGTATCCCTTGGACCTTCTTATTGACGATGAAATTTAGAAATTGCATCCGAATTTAATACAAAAGGCACAATGCCAGACTTAAGTAAAAGACGACTGACACTAACGTTCTATGGTATGAACCTCTCCTGTGAGTCCAGTTTTAGATTCCGATGCTTCACTTCAGGTTTACTGTATCCCTTGGACCCTCTTATTGACGATGAAACACAGAAATTGCATCCGAATTTAATACAAAAGGCACAATGCCGACTTAAGTACAGGACGACTGACACTAACTTTCTATGATATGAACCTCTCCTGTGAGTCCAGTTTTAGATTCCGATGCTTCACTTCAGGTTTACTGTATCCCTTGGACCTTCTCATAGACGATGAAACACAGAAATTACATCCGAATTTAATACAAAGGGCATAATGCCGACTTAAGTACAAGATGACTGACACTCTAACTTTCTATGATTTGAACATGAAATGTGAGTCCAGCTTTACATTCCGATGCTTCACTTCAGGTTTACTGTATTGCTTGGACCGACTTATTGACGATGAAACACAGAAATTGCATCCGAATTTAATACAAAATTAACAATGCCGACTTAAGTAAAAGAGGACTGACACACTAACTTTCTATGACTTAATCCTCTCCTGTGAGACCAGTTTTAGATTGCGATGCTTCACTTCAGGTTTACTGTATCCCTTGGAGCTTCTTATTGACGGTGAAACACAGAAATTGCATCCGAATTTAATACAAAAGGCACAATGCCGACTTAAGTACAAGATGACTGACACTCTAACTTTCTATGATTTGATCCTCTCCTGTGAGTCCTGTTTTAGATTCCGATGCTTCACTTCAGGTTTACTGTATCCCTTGGACCTACTTATTGACGATGAAACACAGAAATTGCATCCGAATTTAATACAAGAGGCACAATGCCGACTTAAGTACAAGAGCACTGACACTATAACTTTCTATGATATGAAACTCTCCCGTGAGTAAAGTTTTAGATTCCGATGCTTCACTGCAGGTTTACTGTATCTCTTGGAACTTCTTATTGACGAAGAAACACAGAAATTGCATCCGAGTTTAATACAAAAGGCGCAATGCCGACTTAAGTACAAGAGCACTGACACTCTAATTTTCTATGATTTGAACCTCTCCTGTGAGTCCAGTTTTAGATTCCGATGCATCACTTCAGGTTTACTGTTTCCCTTGGACCTTCTTATTGACGATTAAACACAGAAATTGCATCCGAATTTAATACAAATGTCACAATTCCGACTTAAGTACAAGAGCACTGACACTATAACTTTCTATGATATGAACCTCTCCTGTAAGTCAAGTTTTAGATTCCGATTCTTCACTTCAGGTTTACTGTATCCTTGGACCTTCTTATTGACGATGAAACACAGAAATTGCATCCGAATTTAATACAATAGGCACAATGCCGACTTAAGTACAAGATGACTGACAATATAACTTTCTATGATTTGAACCTCTCCTGTGAGTCCAGTTTTAGATTCCGATGCTTCACTTCAGGTTTACTGTATCCCTTGGACCTTCGTATTGACGATGAAACACAGGAATTACATCCGAATTTAATACAAAGGGCATAATGCCGACTTAAGTACAAGATGACTGACACTCTAACTTTCTATTATTTGAACCTCCCCTGTGAGTCCAGTTTTACATTCCAATGCCTCACTTCGGGTTTACTGTATCTCTTGGACCTTCTTATTGACGAAGAAACACAGTAATTGCATCCGAGTTTAATACAAAAGGCACAATGCCGACTTAAGTACAAGAGCACTAACACTCTTACTTTCTATGATTTGAACCTCTCCTGTGAGTCCAGTTTTTGATTCCGATGCTTCACTTCAGGTTTACTGTATCCCTTGGACCTTCTTATTAACGATGAAACACAGAAATTGCATCCGAATTTAATACAAATGGCACAATGCCGACTTAAGTACAAGAGCACTGACACTATAACTTTCTATGATATGAACCTCTCATGTGAGTCAAGTTTTAGATTCCGATGCTTCACTTCAGGTTTACTGTATCTCTTGGACCTTCTTTTTGACGATGAAACACAGAAATAGCATCCGAATTTAATACAAAAGGCACAATGCCGACTTAAGTACAAGATGACTGACACTCTAACTTTCTATGATTTGAGCCTCTCCTGTGGGTCCAGTTTTAGATTCCGATGCTTCACTTCAGGTTTACTGTATCTCTTGGACCTTCTTATTGACGATGAAACACAGATATTGCATCCGAATTTAATAAAAAAAGGAACAATGCCGACTTAAGTACAAGAGCACTGTCACTATAACTTTCTATGATTTGAACCTCTCCTGTGAGTCCAGTTTTAGATTCCGATGCTTCACTTCACGATTACTGTATCCCTTGGTCCTTCTTATTGACGATGAACACAGAAATTGCATCTGAATTTAATACAAAAGACACAATCCCGACTTAAGTACAAGAGCACTGACACTATACCTTTCTATGATATGAACCTCTCCTGTGAGTCAAGTTTTTGATTCCGATGTTTCACTTCAGGTTTACTGTATCCTTGGACCTTCTTATTGACGATAAAACACAGAAATTGCATCCGAATTTAATACAAAAGGCAGAATGCCGACTTCAGTACAAGAGCACTGACACTATAACTTTCTATAATTTGTACCTCTCCTGTGAGTCAAGTATTAGATTCCGATGCTTCACTTCAGGTTTACTGTATCCCTTGGAACTTCTTATTGACGATGAAACACAATAATTGCATCCGAATTTAATACACAAGGCACAATGCCGACTTAAGTAAAAGAGCGCTGACACTATAACTTTCGTTGATATGAACCTCTCCTGTGAGTCAAGTTTTAGATTCGGATGCTTCACTTCAGGTTTACTGTATCCCTTGGACCTTCTTATTGACGATGAAACGTAGAAATTGCATCCGAATTTAATACAAAAGGCACAATGCCAGACTTAAGTAAAAGACGACTGACACTAACGTTCTATGGTATGAACCTCTCCTGTGAGTCCAGTTTTAGATTCCGATGCTTCACTTCAGGTTTACTGTATCCCTTGGACCCTCTTATTGACGATGAAACACAGAAATTGCATCCGAATTTAATACAAAAGGCACAATGCCGACTTAAGTACAGGACGACTGACACTAACTTTCTATGATATGAACCTCTCCTGTGAGTCCAGTTTTAGATTCCGATGCTTCACTTCAGGTTTACTGTATCCCTTGGACCTTCTCATAGACGATGAAACACAGAAATTACATCCGAATTTAATACAAAGGGCATAATGGCGACTTAAGTACAAGATGACTGACACTCTAACATTCTATGATTTGAACATGAAATGTGAGTCCAGCTTTACATTCCGATGCTTCACTTCAGGTTTACTGTATTGCTTGGACCGACTTATTGACGATGAAACACAGAAATTGCATCCGAATTTAATACAAAATTAACAATGCCGACTTAAGTAAAAGAGGACTGACACACTAACTTTCTATGACTTAATCCTCTCCTGTGAGACCAGTTTTAGATTCCGATGCTTCACTTCAGGTTTACAGTATCCCTTGGACCTTCTAATTGACGGTGAAACACAAAAATTGCATCCGAATTTAATACAAAAGGCACAATGCCGACTTAAGTACAAGATGACTGACACTCTAACTTTCTATGATTTGATCCTCTCCTGTGAGTCCTGTTTTAGATTCCGATGCTTCACTTCAGGTTTACTGTATCCCTTGGACCTACTTATTGACGATGAAACAAAGAAATTGCATCCGAATTTAATACAAGAGGCACAATGCCGACTTAAGTACAAGAGCACTGACACTATAACTTTCTATGATATGAAACTCTCCCGTGAGTAAAGTTTTAGATTCCGATGATTCACTGCAGGTTTACTGTATCTCTTGGACCTTCTTATTGACGAAGAAACACAGAAATTGCATCCGAGTTTAATACAAAAGGCACAATGCCGACTTAAGTACAAGAGCACTGACACTCTAATTTTCTATGATTTGAACCTCTCCTGTGAGTCCAGTTTTAGATTCCGATGCATCACTTCAGGTTTACTGTTTCCCTTGGACCTTCTTATTGACGATTAAACACAGAAATTGCATCCGAATTTAATACAAATGTCACAATGCCGACTTAAGTACAAGAGCACTGACACTATAACTTTCTATGATATGAACCTCTCCTGTGAGTCAAGTTTTAGATTCCGATTCTTCACTTCAGGTTTACTGTATCCTTGGACCTTCTTATTGACGATGAAACACAGAAATTGCATCCGAATTTAATACAAAAGGCACAATGCCGACTTAAGTACAAGATGACTGACAATATAACTTTCTATGATTTGAACCTCTCCTGTGAGTCCAGTTTTAGATTCCGATGCTTCACTTCAGGTTTACTGTATCCCTTGGACCTTCGTATTGACGATGAAACACAGGAATTACATCCGAATTTAATACAAAGGGCATAATGCCGACTTAAGTACAAGATGACTGACACTCTAACTTTCTATTATTTGAACCTCCCCTGTGACTCCAGTTTCACATTCCAATGCCTCACTTCGGGTTTACTGTATCTCTTGGACCTTCTTATTGACGAAGAAACACAGTAATTGCATCCGAGTTTAATACAAAAGGCACAATGCCGACTTAAGTACAAGAGCACTGACACTCTAACTTTCTATGATTTGAACCTCTCCTGTGAGTCCAGTTTTTGATTCCGATGCTTCACTTCAGGTTTACTGTATCCCTTGGACCTTCTTATTAACGATGAAACACAGAAATTGCATCCGAATTTAATACAAATGGCACAATGCCGACTTAAGTACAAGAGCACTGACACTATAACTTTCTATGATATGAACCTCTCATGTGAGTCAAGTTTTAGTTTCCGATGCTTCACTTCAGGTTTACTGTATCCTTGGACCTTCTTATTGACGATGAAACACAGAAATTGCATCCGAATTTAATACAAAAGGCACAATGCCGACTTAAGTACAAGATGACTGACAATATAACTTTCTATGATTTGAACCTCTCCTGTGAGTCCAGTTTTAGATTCCGATGCTTCACTTCAGTTTTACTCTATCCCTTGGACCTTCATATTGACGATGAAACACAAAAATTGCATCCGAATTTAATACAAAAGGCACAATGCCGACATAAGTACAAGACGACTGACACTCTAACTTTCAATGAAATAAACCTCTCCTGTGAGTCCAGTTTTAGATTCCGATGCTTCACTTCAGGTTTACTGTAACCCTTGGACCTTCTTATTGACGATGAAACACAGAAATTACATCCGAAATTAATACAAAGGGCATAATGCCGACTTAAGTACAAGATGACTGACACTCTAACTTTCTATGATTTGAACCCCTCCTTTGAGTCCAGTTTTACATTCCGATGCTTCACTTCATTTTTACTGTATCGCTTGTACCTACTTATTGACGGTGAAGCACAGAAATTGCATCCGAATTTAATACAAAAGCACAATGCCGACGTAAGTACAAGAGCACTGACACTCTAACATTCTATGATTTGAACCTCTCCTGTGAGTCCAGTTTTTGATTCCGATGCTTCACTTCAGTTTTACTCTATCCCATGGACCTTCTTATTGACGATGAAACACAAAAATTGCATCCGAATTTAATACAAAAGGCACAATGCCGACATAAGTACAAGATGACTGACACTCTAACTTTCAATGAAATAAACCTCTCCTGAGAGTCCAGTTTTAGATTCCGATGCTTCACTTCAGTTTTACTGTATCCCTTGGACCTTCTTATTGACGATGAAACACAGAAATTACATCCGAAATTAATACAAAGGGCATAATGCCGACTTAAGTACAAGATGACTGACACTCTAACTTTCTATGATTTGAACCTCTCCTGTGAGTCCAGGTTTACATTCCGATGCTTCACTTCATTTTTACTGTATCGCTTGTACCTACTTATTGACGATGAAACACAGAAATTGCATCCGAATTTAATACAAAAGGAAACAATGCCGACTTAAATAAAAGAATACTGACACTCTAACTTTCTATGATATGAACCTCTCCTGTGAGTACAGTTCTAGATTCCGATCCTTCACTTCAAGTTTACGGTATCTCTTGGACCTTCTTATTGACGATGAAACACAGAAATTGCATCCAAATTTAATACAAAAGGCACAATGCCGGCATAAGTCCAAGATGACTGAAACTCTAACTGTCTATGATTTGAGCCTCTCCTGTGAGTCCAGTTTTTGATTCAGATACTTCACTTCAGGTTTACTGTTTCCCTTGGACCTTCTTATTGACGATGAAACACAGAAATTGTTTCCGAATTTAATACAAAATTCACAATGCCGACATAAGTACAAGATGACTGACAATATAACTTTCTATGATATGAACCTCTCCTGTGAGTCCAGTTTTAGATTCCGGTGCTTCACTTCAGGTTTACTGTATCCCTTGGACCTTCTGATTGACGATGAATCACAGAAGTTACATCCGAATTTAATACAAAAGACACAATCCCGACTGAAGTACAAGAGCACTGACACTATAACTTTCTATGATATGAACCTCTCCTGTGAGTCAAGTTTTTGATTCCGATGCTTCACTTCAGGTTTACTGTATCCTTGGACCTTCTTATTGACGATAAAACACAGAAATTGCATCCGAATTTAATACAAAAGGCAGAATGCCGACTTAAGTACAAGAGCACTGACACTATAACTTTCTATAATTTGAACCTCTCCAGTGAGTCAAGTTTTAGATTCCGATGCTTCACTTCAGGTTTACTGTATCCCTTGGACCTTCTTGTTGACGATGAAACACAGAAATTGCATCCGAATCTAATACAAAAGGCACAATGCCGACTTAAGTACAAGAGCACTGACACTACAACTTTCTATGATATGAACCTCTCCTGTGTGTCAAGTTTTAGATTTCGATGCTTCACTTCAGGTTTACTGTATCTCTTGGACCTTCTTATTGACGATGAAACACAGAAGTTGCATCCGAATTTAATACAAAAGGCACAATGCCGACTTAAGTACAAGATGACTGACACTATAACTTTCTATGGTATGAGCCTCTCCTGTGAGTCAAGTTTTAGATTCCGATGCTTCACTTCAGGTTTACTGTATCCCTTGGACCTTCTTATTGACGATGAAACACAATAATTGCACCCGAATTTAATACACAAGGCACAATGCCGACTTAAGTACAAGAGCGCTGACACTATAACTTTCTATGATATGATCCTCTCCTGTGAGTCACGTTTTAGATTCGCATGCTTCACTTCAGGTTTGCTGTATCCCTTGGACCTTCTTATTGACGATGAAACACAGAAATTGCATCCGAATTTAATACAAAAGGCACAATGCCGACTTAAGTACAGGACGACTGACACTAACTTTCTATGATATGAACCTCTCCTGTGAGTCCAGTTTTAGATTCCGATGCTTCACTTCAGGTTTACTGTATCCCTCGGACCTTCTTATTGACGATGAAACACAGAAATTGCATCCGAATTTAATACAAAAGGCACAATGCCGACATAAGTACAAGATGACTGACACTCTAACTTTCTATGATTTAAACCTCTCCTGTGAGTCCAGTTTTGGATTCCGATGCTTCACTTCAGGTTTACTGTATCCCTTGGACATTCTCATTGACGATGAAACACAGAAATTACATCCGAATTTAATACAAAGGGCATAATGCCGACTTAAGTACAAGATGACTGACACTCTAACTTTCTATGATTTGAACCTGAAATGTGAGTCCAGTTTTACATTCCGATGCTTCACTTCTGGTTTACTGTATTGCTTGGACCGACTTATTGACGATGAAACACAGATATTGCATCCGAATTTAATACAAAAGGTACAATGCCGACTTAAGTAAAAGAGGACTGACACACTAACTTTCTATGACTTAATCCACTCCTGTGAGACCAGTTTTAGATTCCGATGCTTCACTTCCGGTTTACTGTATCCCTTGGACCTTCTTATTGACGGTGAAACACAGAAATTGCGCCCGAATTTAATACAAAAGGCACAATGCCGACTTAAGTACAAGATGACTGACACTCTGACTTTCTATGATTTGATCCTCTCCTGTGAGTCCTGTTTTAGATTCCGATGCTTCACTTCAGGTTTACTGTATCCCTTGGACCTACTTATTGACGATGAAACACAGAAATTGCATCCGAATTTAATATAAGAGGCACAATGCCGACTTAAGTACAAGAGCACTGACACTATAACTTTCTATGATATGAAACTCTCCTGTGAGTGAAGTTTTAGATTCCGATGCTTCACTGCAGGTTTACTGTATCTCTTGGACCTTCTTATTGACGAAGAAACACAGAAATTGCATCCGAGTTTAATACATAAGGCACAATGCCGACTTCAGTACAAGAGCACTGACACTCTAATTATCTATGATTTGAACCTCTCCTGTGAGTCCAGTTTTAGATTCCGATGCATCACTTCAGGTTTACTGTTTCCCTTGGACCTTCTTATTGACGATTAAACACAGAAATCGCATCCGAATTTAATACAAATGGCACAATGCCGACTTAAGTTTAAGAGCGCTGACACCATAACTTTCTATGATTTGAACCTCTCCTGTGAGTCAAGTTTTAGATTCCGATGCTTCACTTCAGGTTTACTGTATCCTTGGACCTTCTTATTGACGATGAAACACAGAAATTGCATCCGAATTTGATACAAAAGGCACAATGCCGACTTAAGTCCTAGATGACTGACAATATAACTTTCTATGATTTGAACCTCTCCTGTGAGTCCAGTTTTAGATTCCGATGCTTCACTTCAGTTTTACTCTATCCCTTGGACCTTCTTATTGACGATGAAACACAAAAATTGCATCCGAATTTAATACAAAAGGCACAATGCCGACATAAGTACAAGATGACTGACACTCTAACTTTCAATGAAATAAACCTCTCCTGTGAGTCCAGTTTTAGATTCCGACGCTTCACTTCGGGTTTAGTGTATCCCTTGGACCTTCTTATTGACGATGAAACACAGAAATTACATCCGAAATTAATACAAAGTGCATAATGCCGACTTAAGTACAAGTTGACTGACACTCTAACTTTCTATTATTTGAACCTCCCCTGTGAGTCCAGTTTCACATTCCGATGCCTCACTTCAGGTTTACTGTATCTCTTGGACCTTCTTATTGACGATGAAATACAGGAATTGCATCCGAATTTAATACAAAAGGAAACAATGCCGACTTAACTAAAAGAATACTGACACTCTAACTTTCTATGATATGAACCTCTCCTGTGAGTACAGTTCTAGATTCCGATGCTTAACTTCAAGTTTACGGTATCTCTTGGATCTTCTTATTGACGATGAAACACAGAAATTGCATCCAAATTTAATACAAAAGGCACAATGCCGACATAAGTATAAGATGACTGAAACTCTAACTGTGTATGATTTGAGCCTCTCCTGTGAGTCCAGTTTTTGATTCAGATGCTTCACTTCAGGTTTACTGTTTCCCTTGGACCTTCTTATTGACGATGAAACACAGAAATTGCTTCCGAATTTAATACAAAATTCACAATGCCGACATAAGTACAAGATGACTGACAATATAACTTTCTATGATTTGAACCGCTCCTGTGAGTCCAGTTTTAGATTCCGATGCTTCACTTCAGGTTTACTGTATCCCTTGGCCCTTCTTATTGACAATGGAACACAGAAATCGCATCCGAATTAAATACAAAAGGCACAATCCCGACTTAAGTACTAGAGCACTGACACTATAATTTTCTATGATATGAACATCTCATGTGAGTCAAGTTTTAGATTCCGATGCTTCACTTCAGGTTTTCTGTATCCTTGGACCTTCTTATTGACGATGAAACACAGAAATTGCATCCGAATTTAATACAAAAGGCACAATGCCGACTTAAGTACAAGAGCACTGACACTATAACTTCCTATGATTTGAACCTCTCCTGTGAGTCTAGTTTTAGATTCTGATGCTTCACTTCAGGTTTACTCTATCCCTTTTACCTTCTTATTGACGATGAAACATAGAAATTGCATCCAAAGAAAATACAAAAGGCACAATGCCGACTTAAATACAAGGGCACTGACCCTATAACTTTCTATGATATGAATCTCTCCTGTGAGTCAAGTTTTAGATTCCGATGTTTCACTTCTGGTTTACTGTATCACTTGGACCTTCTTATTGACGATGAAACACAGAAATTGCATCCGAATTTAATACAAAAGGCACAATGCCGACTTAAGTACAAGATGACTGACACTATAACTTTCTATGGTATGAACCTCTCCTGTGTGTCAAGTTTTAGATTCCGATGCTTCACTTTAGGTTTACTGTATCCCTTGGACCTTCTTATTCACGATGAAACACAGAAATTGCATCCGAATGTAATACACAAGGCACAATGCCGACTTAAACACAAGATGACTGACACTCTAACTTTCTATGATTTGAGCCTCTCCTGTGAGTTCAGTTTTAGATTTCGATGCTTCACTTCAGGTTTACTGTATCTCTTGGACCTCCTTATTGACGATGAAACACAGATATTGCATCCGAATTTAATACAAAAGGCACAATGCCGACTTAAGTACAAGAGCACTGTCACTATAACTTTCTATGATTTGGACCTCTCCTGTGAGTCCAGTTTTAGATTCCGATGCTTCACTTCACGTTTACTGTATCCCTTGGTCCTTCTTATTGACGATGAAACACAGAAATTGCATCTGAATTTAATACAAAAGACACAATGCCGACTTAAGTGCAAGAGCACTGACACTATAACTTTTTATGATATGAATCTCTCCTGTGAGTCAAGTTTTAGATTCGGATGCTTCACTTCAGGTTAACTGTATCCCTTGAACCTTCTTATTGACGATGAAACACAGAAATTGCATCCGGATTTAATACAAATGGAAAAATGCCGACTTAAGTACAAGAGGACTGACACTAACTTTCTATGATATCAACCTCTCCAGTTAGTCCAGTTTTTGATTACGATGCTTCATTTCAGGTTTACTGTATCTCTTGGACCTTCTTATTGACGATGAAACACAGAAATTGCATCCGAATTTAAAACAAAAGCCACAATGCCGACTTAAACACAAGATGACTGACACTCTAACTTTCTATGATTTGAGCCTCTCCTGTGAGTTCAGTTTTAGATTCCGATGCTTCACTTCAGGTTTACTGTATCTCTTGGACCTCCTTATTGACGATGAAACACAGATATTGCATCCGAATTTAATACAAAAGGCACAATGCCGACTTAAGTACAAGAGCACTGTCACTATAACTTTCTATGATTTGGACCTCTCCTGTGAGTCCAGTTTTAGATTCCGATGCTTCACTTCACGTTTACTGTATCCCTTGGTCCTTCTTATTGACGATGAAACACAGAAATTGCATCTGAATTTAATACAAAAGACACAATGCCGACTTAAGTGCAAGAGCACTGACACCTTAACTATCTATGATATGAACCTCTCCTGTGAGTCAAGTTTTTGATTCTGATGCTTCACTTCAGGTTTACTGTATCCCTTGGACCTTCTTATTGACGATGAAACACAGAATTTGCATCCGAATTTAATACAAAAGGCAAAATGTCGACTTAAGTACAAGCTGACTGACACTCTAACTTTTTATGATTTGAACCTCCCCTGTGAGTCCAGTTTTAGATTCCGATGCTTCACTTCAGGTTTACTGTATCGCTTGGAGCTACTTATTGACGATGAAACACAGAAATTGCATCCGAATTTAATACAAAAGGAACAATGCCGACTTAAGTAAAAGTTGACTGACACTCTAACTTTCTATGATATGAACCTCTCCTGTGAGTCCAGTTCTAGATTCCATTGCTTCACTTCAGGTTTACTATACCACTTGGACCATCTTATTGACGATGAAACACAGAAATTGCATCCAAATTTAATACAAAAGCACAATGCCGACATAAGTACAAGATGACACTCTAACTTTCTATGACTTGAGCCTCTCCTGTAAGTCCAGTTCTAGATTCCGATGCTTCACTTCAGGTTTACTGTATCCCTTGGACCTTCGTATTGACGATGAAACACAGAAATTGCATCCAAATTTAATACAAAAGGCACAATGCCGACATAAGTACAAGATGACTCACACTCTAACTTTCTATGATTTGAACCCGAAATGTGAGTCCAGTTTTACATTCCGATGCTTCACTTCAGGTTTACTGTATTGCTTGGACCGACTTATTGACGATGTAACACAGAAATTGCATCCGAATTTAATACAAAAGGAACAATGCCGACTTAAGTAAAAGAGGACTGACACACTAACTTTCTATGCCTTAATCCTCTCCTGTGAGACCAGTTTTAGATTCCGATGCTTCACTTCAGGTTTACTGTATCCCTTGGACCTTCTTATTGACGGTGAAACACAGAAATTGCACCCGAATTTAATACAAAAGGCACAATGCCGACTTAAGTACAAGATGACTGACACTCTAACTTTCTAAGATTTTATCCTCTCCTGTGAGTCCTGTTTGAGATTCGGATGCTTCGCTTCAGGTTTGCTTTATCCCTTGGACCTACTTATTGACGATGAAACACAGAAATTGCATCCGAATTTAATACAAGAGGCACAATGCCGGCTTAAGTACAAGAGCACTGACACTATAACTTTCTATGATATGAAACTCTCCTGTGAGTAAAGTTTTAGATTCCGATGCTTCACTGCAGGTTTACTGTATTTCTTGGACCTTCTTATTGACGAAGAAACCCAGAAATTGCATCCGAGTTTAATACAAAAGGAACAATGCCGACTTAAGTACAAGAGCACTGACACTCTAATTTTCTATGATTTGAACCTCTCCTGTGAGTCCAGTTTCAGATTCCGATGCATCACTTCAGGTTTACTGTTTCCCTTGGACCTTCTTATTGACGATTAAACACAGAAATTGCATCCGAATTTAATACAAATGGCACAATGCCGACTTAAGTACAAGAGCACTGACACTATAACTTTCTATGATATGAACCTCTCCTGTGAGTCAAGTTTTAGATTCCGATGCTTCACTTCAGGTTTACTGTATCCTTGGACCTTCTTATTGACGATGAAACACAGAAATTGCATCCGAATTTAATACAAAAGGCACAATGCCGACTTAAGTACAAGATGACTGACAATATAAATTTCTATGATTTGAACCTCTCCTGTGAGTCCTGTTTTAGATTCCGATGCTTCACTTCAGTTTTACTCTATCCCTTGGACCTTCTTATTGACGATGAAACACAAAAATTGCATCCGAATTTAATACAAAAGGCACAATGCTGACATAAGTACAAGATGACTGACACTCTAACTTTCAATGAAATAAACCTCTCCTGTGAGTCCAGTTTTAGATTCCGATGCTTCACTTCAGGTTTACTGTTTTGCTTGGACCTTCTTATTGACGATGAAACACAGAAATTACATCCGAAATTAATACAAAGGGCATAATGCCGACTTAAATACAAGATGACTGACACTCTAACTTTCTATTATTTGAACCTCCCCTGTGAGTCCAGTTTTACATTCCGATGCCTCACTTCAGGTTTCCTGTATCTCTTGGACTTTCTTATTGACGATGAAACACAGAAATTGCATCCGAATTTAATACAAAAGGAAACAATGTGACTTAAGTAAAAGAATACTGACACTCTAACTTTCTATGATATGAACCTCTCCTGTGAGTACAGTTCTAGAATCCGATGGTTCACTTCAAGTTTACGGTATCTCTTGGACCTTCTTATTGACGATGAAACACAGAAATTGCATCCAAATTTAATACAAAAGGCACAATGCCGACATAAGTACAAGATGAGTGAAACTCTAACTGTGTATGATTTGTGCCTCTCCTGTGAGTCCAGTTTTTGATTCTGATGCTTCACTTCAGGTTTACTGTTTCCCTTGGACCTTCTTATCGGCGATGAAACACAGAAATTGCTTCCGAATTTAATACAAAATTCACAATTTCGACATAAGTACAAGATGACTGACAATATAACTTTCTATGATTTGAACCTCTCCTGTGAGTCCAGTTTTAGATTCCGATGCTTCACTTCAGGTTTACTGTATCCCTTGGACCTTCTTATTGACGATGGAACACAGAAATTGCATCCGAATTTACTACAAAAGGCACAATCCCGACTTAAGTACTAGAGCACTGACACTATAACTTTCTATGATATGAACATCTCATGTGAGTCAAGTTTTTGATTCCGATGCTTCACTTCAGGTTTTCTGTATCCTTGGACCTTCTTATTGACGATGAAACACATAAATTGCATCCGAATTTAATACAAAAGGCACAATGCCGACTTAAGTACAAGAGCACTGGCACTATAACTTCCTATGATTTGAACCTCTCCTGTGAGTCCAGTTTTAGATTCTGATGCTTCACTTCAGGTTTACTCTATCCATTTTACCTTCTTATTGACGATGAAGCATAGAAATTGCATCCCAAGAAAATACAAAAGGCACAATGCCGACTTAAATACAAGGGCACTGACCCTATAACTTTCTATGATGTGAATCTCTCCTATGAGTCAAGTTTTAGATTCCGATGTTTCACTTCTGGTTTACTGTATCTCTTGGACCTTCTTATTGACGATGAAACACAGAAATTGCATCCGAATTTAATACAAAAGGCACAATGCCGACTTAAGTACAAGATGACTGACACTATAACTTTCTATGGTATGAACCTCTCCTGTGTGTCAAGTTTTAGATTCCGATGCTTCACTTCAGGTTTACAGTATCCCTTGGACCTTCTGATTGACGATAAAGCACAGAAATTGCATCCGAATGTAATACACAAGGCACAATGCCGACATAAGTACAAGAGCACTGTCACTATAACTTTCTATGATTTGGACCTCTCCTGTGAGTCCAGTTTTAGATTCCGATGCTTCACTTCACGTTTACTGTGTCTCTTGGACCTCCTTATTGACGATGAAACACAGATATTGCATCCGAATTTAATACAAAAGGCACAATGCCGACATAAGTACAAGAGCACTGTCACTATAACTTTCTATGATTTGGACCTCTCCTGTGAGTCCAGTTTTAGATTCCGATGCTTCACTTCACGTTTACTGTATCCCTTGGTCCTTCTTATTGACGATGAAACACAGAAATTGCATCTGAATTTAATACAAAAGACACAATGCCAACTTAAGTGCAAGAGCACTGACACTATAACTATCTATGATATGAACCTCTCCTGTGAGCCAAGTTTTTGATTCCGATGCTTCACTTCAGGTTTACTGTATCCTTGCACCTTCGTATTGACGATAAAACACAGAAATTGCATCCGAATTTAATACAAAAGGCAGAATGCTGACTTAAGTACAAGAGCAATGACACTATAACTTTGTATAATTTGAACCTCTCCTGTGAGTCAAGTTTTAGATTCCGATGCTTCACTTCAGGTTTACTGTATCCCTTGGACCTTCTTATTGACGATGAAACACAATAATTGCATCCGAATTTAATACAAAAGGCACAATGCCGACTTAAGTACAAGACGACTGACACTAACTTTCTATGATATGAACCTCTCCAGTGAGTCCAGTTTTGGATTCCGATGCTTCACTTCAGGTTTACTGTATCCCTTGGACCCTCTTATTGACGATGAAACACAGAAATTGCATCCGAATTTAATACAAAAGGCACAATGCCGACATAAGTACAAGATGACTGACACTCTAACTTTCAATGATTTAAACCTCTCCTGTGAGTCCAGTTTTAGATTCCGATGCTTCACTTCAGGTTTACTGTATCCCTTGGACCTTCTGATTGACGATGAAACACAGAAGTTACATCCGAATTTAATACAAAAGACACAATCCCGACTTAAGTACAAGAGCACTGACACTATAACTTTCTATGATATGAACCTCTTCTGTGAGTCACGTTTTTGATTCCGATGCTTCACTTCAGGTTTACAGTATCCTTGGACCTTCTTATTGACGTTAAAACACAGAAATTGCATCCGAATTTAATACAAAAGGCAGAATGTCGACATAAGAATAAGAGCACTGACACTATAACTTTCTATAATTTGAACCTCTCCTGTGAGTCCAGTTTTAGATTCCGATGCTTCCTTCAGGTTTACTGTATCCCTAGGACCTTCTTATTGACGATGAAACACAGAAATTGCATCCGAATTTAATACAAAAGGCACAATGCTGACTTAAGTACAAGAGCGCTGACACTATAACTTTCTATGATATGTACCTCTCCTGTGAGTCAAGTTTTAGATTCCGATGCTTCACTTCAGGTTTACTGTATCCCTTGGACCTTCTTATTGACGATAAAACACAGAAATGTCATCCGAATTTAATACAAAAGGCACAATGCCGACTTAAGTACAAGCTGACTGACACTCTAACTTTTTATGATTTGAACCTCCCCTGTGAGTCCAGTTTTACATTCCGATGCTTCACTTCAGGTTTACTGTATCGCTTGGACCTACTTATGGACGATGAAACACAGAAATTGCATCCGAATTTAAAACAAAGGGCATAATGCCGACTTAAGTACAAGATGAATGACACTCTAACTTTCTATGATTTGAACCTGAAATGTGAGTCCAGTTTTACATTCCGATGCTTCACTTCAGGTTTACTGTATCTCTTGGACCTTCTTATTGACGATGAAACACAGAAATTGCATCCGAATTTAATACAAAAGCACAATGCCGACTTAAGTACAAGCTGACTGACACTCAACATTTTATGATTTGAACCTCCCCTGTGAGTCCAGTTTTATATTCCGATGCTTCACTTCTGGTTTACTGTATCGCTTGGACCTTCTTATTGACGATGAGAAACAGAAATTGCATCCGAATTTAATACAAAACGCACAATACCGGCTTAAGTACAAGATGACCGACACTCTAACTTTCTATGACTTGAACCTCTCCAGTGATTCCAGTTTTAGATTCCGATGCTTCACTTCAGGTTTACTGTATCCATGGACCTTCTTATTGACGATGAAACACAGAAATTGTATCCGAATTTAATACCCAAGGCACAATGCCGACTTAAGTACAAGAGCACTGACACTATAACTTCCTATGGTATGAACCTCTCCTGTGAGTCAAGTTTTAGATTCCGATGCTTCACTTCAGGTTTACTGTATCCCTTGGCACTTCTTATTGACGATGAAACACAGAAATTGCATCCGAATTAAATACAAAAAGCACAATGCCGACGTAAGTACAAGAGGACTGACACTAACTTTCTATGATATGAACCTCTCCTGTGAGTCCGGTTTTAGATTCCGATGCTTCACTTCAGGTTTACTGTATCCCGTTGAACTTCTTAAAGACGATGAAGCACAGAAATTGCATCCCAATTTAATACAAAAGGAACAATGCCGATTTAAGTAAAAGAGGATTGACACTCTGACTTTCTATGATATGAACCTATGCTGTGAGTCAAGTTTTAGACTCCGATGCTTCACTTCAGGTTTACTGTATCCCTTGGACCTTCTTATTGACGAAGAATCACAGAAATTGCATCCGAATTTAATACAAAAGGCACAATGCCGACTTAAGTACAAGAGAACTGACACTAACTTTCTATGATAGGAACCTATCCTGTGAGTCCTGCTTTAGATTCCGATGCTTCACTTCAGGTTTACTGTATCCCTTGGACGTTCTTAATGACGATGCAACAAAGAAATTGCATCCGAATTTAATACAAAAGGCACAATGCCGACATAAGTACTGATGACTGACACTCTAACTTTCTATGATTTGAACCTGTCATGTGAGTCCAGTTTTACATTCCGATGCTTCACTTCATGTTTACTGTAACCCTTGGACCTTCTTATTGACGATGAAAAACAGAAATTGCATCCGAATTTAATACAAAACGCACAATACCGACTTAAGTGCAAGATGACTGACACTCTAACTTTCTATCACTTGAACCTCTCCTGTGAGTCCAGTTTTAGATTCCGATGCTTCACTTCAGGTTTACTGTATCCCTTGGACCTTCTTATTGCCGATGAAAAACAGAAATTGCATCCGAATTTAATACAAAACGAACAATACCGACTTAAGTACAAGATGACTGACACTCTAACTTTCTATGACTTGAACCTCTCCAGTGATTCCAGTTTTAGATTCCGATGCTTCACTTCAGGTTTACTGTATCCATGGACCTTCATATTGACGATGAAACACAGAAATTGCATCCGAATTTAATACAAAAGGCACAATGCCGACTTAAGTGCAAGATGACTGACACTATAAATTTCTATGGTATGAACCTCTCCTGTGAGTCAAGTTTTAGATTCCGATGCTTCACTTCAGGTTTACTGTATCCCTTGGACCTTCTTATTGACGATGAAACACAGAAATTGCATTCGAATTTAATACACATGGCACCATGCCGACTTAAGTGCAAGAGCACTGACACTATAACTTCCTATGGTATGAACCTCTCCTTTGATTCAAGTTTTAGATTCCGATGCTTCACTTCAGGTTTACTGTATCCCTTGGCACTTCTTATTGACGATGAAACACAGAAATTGCATCCGAAATTAATACAAAAGGCACAATGTCGACTTAAGTACAAGAGGACTGACAATAACTTTCTATGATATGAACCTCTCCTGTTAGTCCAGTTTTGGATTCCGATGCTGCACTTCAGGTTTACTGTATCCCTTGGACCTTCTTATTGACGATGAAACACAGAAATTGCATCCGAATTTAATACAAAAGGCACAATGCCGACATAAGTACAAGATGACTGACACTCTAAGTTTCTATGATTTAAACCTCTCCTGTGAGCCCGGTTTTAGATTCCGATGCTTCACTTCAGGTGTACTGTATCCCTTGGACCTTCTTATTGACGATAAAACACAGAAATAGCATCCGAATTTAATACAAAAGGCACAATGCCGACTTAAGTACAAGCTGACTGACACTCTAACTTTTTATGATTTGAACCTCCCCTGTGAGTCCAGTTTTACATTCCGACGCTTCACTTCAGGTTTACTGTATCGCTTGGACCTACTTATGGACGATGAAACACAGAAATTGCATCCGAATTTAAAACAAAGGGCATAATGCCGACTTAAGTACAAGATGAATGACACTCTAACTTTCTATGATTTGAACCTGAAATGTGAGTCCGGTTTTACATTCCGATGCTTCACTTCAGGTTTACTGTATCGCTTGGACCGACTTATTGACGATGAAACACAGAAATTGCATCCGAATTTAATACGAAAGGAACAATGCCGACGTAAGTAAAAGAGGACTGACACACTAACTTTCTATGGTAGGAACCCCTCCTTTGAGTCCAGTTCTAGGTTCCGATGCTTCACTTCAGGTTTACTGTATCTCTTGGACCTTCTTATTGACGATGAAACACAGATATTGCATCCGAATTTAATACAAAAGCACAATGCCGACTTAAGTACAAGCTGACTGACACTCAACATTTTATGATTTGAACCTCCCCTGTGAGTCCAGTTTTATATTCCGATGCTTCACTTCAGGTTTACTGTATCGCTTGGACCTTCTTATTGACGATGAGAAACAGAAATTGCATCCGAATTTAATACAAAACGCACAATACCGACTTAAGTACAAGATGACTGACACTCTAACTTTCTATGACTTGAACCTCTCCAGTGATTCCAGTTTTAGATTCCGATGCTTCACTTCAGGTTTACTGTATCCATGGACCTCCTTATTGACGATGAAACACAGAAATTGTATCCGAATTTAATACCCAAGGCACAATGCCGACTTAAGTACAAGAGCACTGACACTATAACTTCCTATGGTATGAACCTCTCCTGTGAGTCAAGTTTCAGATTCCGATGCTTCACTTCAGGTTTACTGTATCCCTTGGCACTTCTTATTGACGATGAAACACAGAAATTGCATCCGAATTAAATACAAAACGCACAATGCCGACGTAAGTACAAGAGGACTGACACTAACTTTCTATGATATGAACCTCTCCTGTGAGTCCGGTTTTAGATTCCGATGCTTCACTTCAGGTTTACTGTATCCCGTTGAACTTCTTAAAGACGATGAAGCACAGACATTGCATCCCAATTTAATACAAAAGAAACAATGCCGATTTAAGTAAAAGAGGATTGACACTCTGACTTTCTATGATATGAACCTATGCTGTGAGTCAAGTTTTAGACTCCGATGCTTCACTTCAGGTTTACTGTATCCCTTGGACCTTCTTATTGACGAAGAATCACAGAAATTGCATCCGAATTTAATACAAAAGGCACAATGCCGACTTAAGTACAAGAGAACTGACACTAACTTTCTATGATAGGAACCTATCCTGTGAGTCCAGTTTTAGATTCCGATACTTCACTTCAGGTTTACTGTATCCCTTGGACGTTCGTATTGACGATGAAACAAAGAAATTGCATCCGAATTTAATACAAAAGGCACAATGCCGACATAAGTACAAGATGACAGACACTCTAACTTTCTATGATTTGAACCTGTCCTGTGAGTCCAGTTTTACATTCCAATGCTTTACTTCAGTTTTACTGTAACCCTTGGACCTTCTTATTGACGATGAAAAACAGAAATTGCATCCGAATTTAATACAAAACGCACAATACCGACTTAAGTACAAGATGACTGACACTCTAACTTTCTATGATTTAAACCTCTCCTGTGAGTCCGGTTTTAGATTCCGATGCTTCACTTCAGGTTTACTGTATCCCTTTGAGCTTCTTATTGACGTTGAAGCACAGAAATTGCATCCGAATTTAATACAAAAGGAACAATGACGACTTAAGTAAAAGAGGACTGACACTCTTTCTATGATATGAACCTATCCTGTGAGTCCAGTTTTAGATACCGATGCTTCACTTCAGGTTTACTGCATCCCTTCGACCTTCTTATTGACGATGAAACACAGAAATTGCATCCGAATTTAATACAAAAGGCACAATGCCGACTTAAGTACAAGAGAACTGAGACTAACTTTCTATGATAGGAACCTATCCTGTGAGTCCTGCTTTAGATTCCGATGCTTCACTTCAGGTTTACTGTATCCCTTGGACGTTCTTATTGACGATGCAACAAAGAAATTGCATCCGAATTTAATACAAAAGGCACAATGCCGACATAAGTACTGATGACTGACACTCTAACTTTCTATGATTTGAACCTGTCCTGTGAGTCCAGTTTTACATTCCGATGCTTCACTTCATGTTTACTGTAACCCTTGGACCTTCTTATTGACGATGAAAAACAGAAATTGCATCCGAATTTAATACAAAACGCACAATACCGACTTAAGTACAAGATGACTGACACTCTAACTTTCTATGACTTGAACCTCTCCTGTGAGTCCAGTTTTAGATTCCGATGCTTCACTTCAGTTTTACTGTATCCCTTGGACCTTCTTATTGACGATGAAAAACAGAAATTGCATCCGAATTTAATACAAAACGCACAATACCGACTTAAGTACAAGATGACTGACACTCTAACTTTCTATGACTTGAACCTCTCCAGTGATTCCAGTTTTAGATACCGATGCTTCACTTCAGGTTTACTGTATCCATGGACCTTCATATTGACGATGAAACACAGAAATTGCATCCGAATTTAATACAAAAGGCACAATGCCGACTTAAGTGCAAGATGACTGACACTATAAATTTCTATGGTATGAACCTCTCCTGTGAGTCAAGTTTTAGATTCCGATGCTTCACGTCAGGTTTACTGTATCCCTTGGACCTCCTTATTGACGAAGAAACACAGAAATTGCATTCGAATTTAATACACATGGCACCATGCCGACTTAAGTGCAAGAGCACTGACACTATAACTTCCTATGGTATGAACCTCTCCTTTGATTCAAGTTTTAGATTCCGATGCTTCACTTCAGGTTTACTGTATCCCTTGGCACTTCTTATTGACGATGAAACACAGAAATTGCATCCGAAATTAATACAAAAGGCACAATGTCGACTTATGTACAAGAGGACTGACAATAACTTTCTATGATATGAACCTCTCCTGTTAGTCCAGTTTTGGATTCCGATGCTTCACTTCAGGTTTACTGTATCCCTTGGACCTTC
Source organism: Schistocerca americana (assembly GCF_021461395.2). Lineage (NCBI taxonomy): Eukaryota > Metazoa > Arthropoda > Insecta > Orthoptera > Acrididae > Schistocerca > Schistocerca americana. The sequence goes on along the minus strand of NW_025725523.1, from coordinate 46,527 downwards.
TTATTGACGATGAAACACAGAAATTGCATCCGAATTTAATACAAAAGGCACAATGCCGACATAAGTACAAGATGACTGACACTCTAAGTTTCTATGATTTAAACCTCTCCTGTGAGCCCGGTTTTAGATTCCGATGCTTCACTACCAGGTTTACTGTATCCCTTGGACCTTCTTATTGACGATGAAACACAGAAATAGCATCCGAATTTAATACAAAAGGCACAATGCCGACTTAAGTACAAGAGAACTGACACTAACTTTCTATGATAGGAACCTATCCTGTGAGCCCAGTTATAGATTCCGATGCTTCACTTCAGGTGTACTGTATCCCTTGGACTTTCTTATTGACGATGAAACACAGAAATTGCATACGAATGTAATACACAAGGCACAATGCCGACTTAGTACAAGAGCACTGACACTATAACTTTTTATGATATGAATCTCTCCTGTGAGTCAAGTTTTAGATTCGGATGCTTCACTTCAGGGTAACTGTATCCCTTGAACCTTCTTATTGACGATGAAACACAGAAATTGCATCCGGATTTAATACAAATGGAAAAATGCCGACTTAAGTACAAGAGGACTGTCACTAACTTTCTATGATATCAACCTCTCCAGTTGGTCCAGTTTTTGATTACGATGCTTCACTTCAGGTTTACTGTATCGCTTGGACCTACTTATTGACGATGAAACACAGAAATTGCATCCGAATTTAATACAAAAGGGACAATGAAGACTTAAGTAAAAGAGGACTGACACTCTAACTTTCTATGATATGAACCTCTCCTGTGAGTCCATCTCTAGATTCCGATGCTTCACTTCAGGTTTACTGTATCTCTTGGACCTTCTTATTGACGATGAAACACAGAAATTGCATCCGAATTTAAAACAAAAGGCACAATGCCGACTTAAGTACAAGATGACTGACACTCTAACTTTCTATGATTTGAGCCTCTCCTGTGAGTCCAGTTTTAGATTCCGATGCTTCACTTCAGGTTTACTGTATCTCTTGGACCTCCTTATTGACGATGAAACACAGATATTGCATCCGAATTTAATACAAAAGGCACAATGCCGACTTAAGTGCAAGAGCACTGACACTATAACTATCTATGATATGAACGTCTCCTGTGAGTCAAGTTTTTGATTCCGATGCTTCACTTCAGGTTTACTGTATCCTTGGACCTTCGTATTGACGATAAAACACAGAAATTGCATCCGAATTTAATACAAAAGGCAGAATGCTGACTTAAGTACAAGAGCAATGACACTATAACTTTGTATAATTTGAGCCTCTGATGTGAGTCAAGTTTTAGATTCCGATGCTTCACTTCTGGTTTACTGTATCCCTTGGACCTTCTTATTGACGATGAAACACAATAATTGCATCCGAATTTAATACAAAAGGCACAATGCCGACTTAAGTACAAGACGACTGACACTAACTTTCTATGATATGAACCTCTCCAGTGAGTCCAGTTTTGGATTCCGATGCTTCACTTAAGGTTTACTGTATCCCTTGGACCCTCTTATTGACGATGAAACACAGAAATTGCATCCGAATTTAATACAAAAGGCACAATGCCGACATAAGTACAAGATGACTGACACTCTAACTTTCAATGATTTAAACCTCTCCTGTGAGTCCAGTTTTAGATTCCGATGCTTCACTTCAGGTTTACTGTATCCCTTGGACCTTCTTATTGACGATGAAACACAGAAATTGCATCCGAATTTAATACAAAAGGCACAATGCCGACTTAAGTACAAGCTGACTGACACTCTAACATTTTATGATTTGAACCTCCCCTGTGAGTCCAGTTTTACATTCCGATGCTTCACTTCAGGTTTACTGTATCGCTTGGACCTACTTATTGACGATGAAACACAGAAATTCCATCCGAATTTAATACAAAAGGAACAATGCCGACTTAAGTAAAAGTTGACTGACACTCTAACTTTCTATGACATGAACCTCTCCTGTGAGTCCAGTTCTAGATTCCATTGCTTCACTTCAGGTTTACTATATCACTTGGACCATCGTATTGACGAAGAAACACAGAAATTGCATCCAAATTTAATACAAAAGGCACAATGCCGACATAGTACAAGATGACACTCTAACTTTCTATGACTTGAGCCTCTCCTGTAAGTCCAGTTTTAGATTCCGATGCTTCACTTCAGGTTTACTGTATCCCTTGGCACTTCTTATTGACGATGTAACACAGAAATTGCATCCGAATTAAATACAAAAGGCACAATGTTGACTTAAGTACAAGAGGACTGACACTAACTTTCTATGATATGAACCTCTCCTGTGAGTCGAGTTTTGGATTCCGATGCTTCACTTCAGGGTTACTGTATCCCTTGGACCTTCTTATTGACGATGAAAAACAGAAATTGCATCCGAATTTAATACAAAACGCACAATACCGACTTAAGTACAAGATGACTGACACTCTAACTTTCTATGACTTGAACCTCTCCAGTGATTCCAGTTTTAGATTCCGATGCTTCACTTCAGGTTTACTGTATCCATGGACCTTCTTATTGGTGATGAAACACAGAAATTGTATCCGAATTTAATACCCAAGGCACAATGCCGACTTAAGTACAAGAGCACTGACACTATAACTTCCTATGGTATGAACCTCTCCTGTGAGTCAAGTTTTAGATTCCGATGCTTCACTTCAGGTTTACTGTATCCCTTGGCACTTCTTATTGACGATGAAACACAGAAATTGCATCCGAATTAAATACAAAAGGCACAATGTTGACTTAAGTACAAGAGGACTGACACTAACTTTCTATGATATGAACCTCTCCTGTGAGTCGAGTTTTGGATTCCGATGCTTCACTTCAGGTTTACTGTATCCCTTGGACCTTCTTATTGACAATGAAACACAGAAATTGCATCCGAATTTAATAGAAAAGGCACAATGCCGACATAAGTACAAGATGACTGACACTCTAACTTACTATGATTTAAACCTCTCCTGTAAGTCCGGTTTTAGATTCCGATGCTTCACTTCAGGTTTACTGTATCCCTTTGAACTTCTTAAAGACGATGAAGCACAGAAATTGCATCCCAATTTAATACAAAAGGAACAATGCCGACTTAAGTAAAAGAGGATTGACACTCTGACTTTCTATGATATGAACCTATGCTGTGAGTCAAGTTTTAGATTCCGATGCTTCACTTCAGGTTTACTGTATCCCTTGGACCTTCTTATTGACGAAGAATCACAGAAATTGCATCCGAATTTAATACAAAAGGCACAATGCCGACATAAGTACAAGAGAACTGACACTAACTTTCTATGATAGGAACCTATCCTGTGAGTCCAGTTTTAGATTCCGATACTTCACTTCAGGTTTACTGTATCCCTTGGACGTTCTTATTGACGATGAAACAAAGAAATTGCATCCGAATTTAATACAAAAGGCACAATGCCGACATAAGTACAAGATGACAGACACTCTAACTTTCTATGATTTGAACCTGTCCTGTGAGTCCAGTTTTACGTTCCAATGCTTTACTTCAGGTTTACTGTAACCCTTGGACCTTCTTATTGACGATGAAAAACAGAAATTGCATCCGAATTTAATACAAAACGCACAACACCGACTTAAGTACAAGATGACTGACACTCTAACTTTCTATGATTTAAACCTCTCCTGTGAGTCCGGTTTTAGATTCCGATGCTTCACTTCAGGTTTACTGTATCCCTTTGAGCTTCTTATTGACGTTGAAGCACAGAAATTGCATCCGAATTTAATACAAAAGGAACAATGACGACTTAAGTAAAAGAGGACTGACACTCTGACTTTCTATGATATGAACCTATCCTGTGAGTCCGGTTTTAGATTCCGATGCTTCACTTCAGGTTTACTGTATGCCTTGGACCTTCTTATTGACGATGAAACACAGAAATTGCATCCGAATTTAATACAAAAGGCACAATGCCGACTTAAGTACAAGAGAACTGACACTAACTTTCTATGATAGGAACCTATCCTGTGAGTCCAGCTTTAGATTCCGATGCTTCACTTCAGGTTTACTGTATCCCTTGGACGTTCTTATTGACGATGCAACAGAGAAATTGCATCCGAATTTAATACAAAAGGCACAATGCCGACATAAGTACTGATGACTGGCATTCTAACTTTCTATGACTTGAACCTCTCCAGTGATTCCAGTTTTAGATTCCGATGCTTCACTTCAGGTTTACTGTATCCATGGACCTTCTTATTGGTGATGAAACACAGAAATTGTATCCGAATTTAATACCCAAGGCACAATGCCGACTTAAGTACAAGAGCACTGACACTATAACTTCCTATGGTATGAACCTCTCCTGTGAGTCAAGTTTTAGATTCCGATGCTTCACTTCAGGTTTACTGTATCCCTTGGCACTTCTTATTGACGATGAAACACAGAAATTGCATCCGAATTAAATACAAAAGGCACAATGTTGACTTATGTACAAGAGGACTGACACTAACTTTCTATGATATGAACCTCTCCTGTGAGTCGAGTTTTGGATTCCGATGCTTCACTTCAGGTTTACTGTATCCCTTGGACCTTCTTATTGACAATGAAACACAGAAATTGCATCCGAATTTAATAGAAAAGGCACAATGCCGACATAAGTACAAGATGACTGACACTCTAACTTACTATGATTTAAACCTCTCCTGTAAGTCCGGTTTTAGATTCCGATGCTTCACTTCAGGTTTACTGTATCCCTTTGAACTTCTTAAAGACGATGAAGCACAGAAATTGCATCCCAATTTAATACAAAAGGAACAATGCCGACTTAAGTAAAAGAGGATTGACACTCTGACTTTCTATGATATGAACCTATGCTGTGAGTCAAGTTTTAGATTCCGATGCTTCACTTCAGGTTTACTGTATCCCTTGGACCTTCTTATTGACGAAGAATCACAGAAATTGCATCCGAATTTAATACAAAAGGCACAATGCCGACTTAAGTACAAGAGAACTGACACTAACTTTCTATGATAGGAACCTATCCTGTGAGTCCAGTTTTAGATTCCGATACTTCACTTCAGGTTTACTGTAACCCTTGGACCTTCTTATTGACGATGAAACACAGAAATTGCATCCGAATTTAATATAAAAGGCACAATGCCGACTTAAGTACAAGATGACAGACACTATAACTTTTTTATGATTTGAACCTCTCCTGTGAGTCCAGTTTTAGATTCCGATGCTTGACTTCAGGTTTACTGTATCCCTTGGACCTTCTTATTGACGATGAAAAACAGAAATTGCATCCGAATTTAATACAAAACGCACAATACCGACTTAAGTACAAGATGACTGACACTCTAACTTTCTATGACTTGAACCTCTCCAGTGATTCAAGTTTTAGATTCCGATGCTTCACTTCAGGTTTACTGTATCCATGGACCTTCTTATTGACGATGAAACACAGAAATTGCATCCGAATTTAATACAAAAGGCACAATGCCGACATAAGTGCAAGATGACTGACACTATAAATTTCTATGGTATGAACCTCTCCTGTGAGTCAAGTTTTAGATTCCGATGCTTCACTTCAGGTTTACTGTATCCCTTGGACCTTCGTATTGACGATGAAACACAGAAATTGCATTCGAATTTAATACACATGGCACCATGCCGACTTAAGTGCAAGAGCACTGACACTATAACTTCCTATGGTATGAACCTCTCCTTTGATTCAAGTTGTAGATTCCGATGCTTCACTTCAGGTTTACTGTATCCCTTGGCACTTCTTATTGACGATGAAACACAGAAATTGCATCCGAAATTAATACAAAAGGCACAATGTCGACTTAAGTACAAAAGGACTGACAATAACTTTCTATGATGTGAACCTCTCCTGTGAGTCCAGTTTGGGATTCCGATGCTTCACTTCAGGTTTACTGTATCCCTTGGACCTTCTTATTGACGATGAAACACAGAAATTGCATCCGAATTTAATACAAAAGGCACAATGCCGACATAAGTACAAGATGACTGACACTCTAAGTTTCTATGATTTAAACCTCTCCTGTGAGTCCGGTTTTAGATTCCGATGCTTCACTTCAGGTTTACTGTATCCCTTAAACCTTGTTATTGACGATGAAACACAGAAATAGCATCCGAATTTAATACAAAAGGCACAATGCCGACTTAAGTACAAGAGAACTGACACTAACTCTCTATGATAGGAACCTATCCTGTGAGTCCAGTTATAGATTCCGATGCTTCACTTCATTTGTACTGTATCCCTTGGACGTTCTTATTGACGATGAAACACAGAAATTGCAACCGAATTTAATACAAAAGGCACAATGCCGACTTAAGTACAAGACGACTGACACTAACTTTCTATGATATGAACCTCTCCTGTGAGTCCAGTTTTAGATTCCGATGCTTCACTTCAGGTTTACTGTATCCCTGGGACCTTCTGATTGACGATGAAGCTCAGAAATTACATCCGAATTTAAAACAAAGGGCATAATGCTGACGTAAGTACAAGATGACTGACACTCTAACTTTCTATGATTTGAACCTGAAATGTGAGTCCAGTTTTACATTCCGATGCTTCACTTCAGGTTTACTGTATCGCTTGGACCGACTTATTGACGATGAAACACAGAAATTGCATCCGAATTTAATACAAAAGGAACAATGCCGACTTAAGTAAAAGAGGACTGACACACTAACTTTCTATGATATGAACCTCTCCTTGGAGTCCAGTTCTAGATTCCGATGCTTCACTTCAGGTTTACTGTATCTCTTGGACCTTCTTATTGACGATCAAACACAGAAATTGCATCTGAATTTAATACAGAAGGCACAATGCCGACTTAAGTACAACATGACTGACACTCTAACTTTCTATGATTTAAAACTCTCCTGTGAGTCCAGTTTTAGATTTCAATGCTTCACTTCAGGTTTACTGTATCCCTTGGACCTTCTTATTGACGATGAAACACAGATATTGCATCCGAATTTAATACAAAAGGAATAATGCCGACTTAAGTACAAGAGGACTGACACTATAACTATCAATGATATGAACCTCTCCTGTGAGGCAGGTTTTAGTTCCGATGCTTCACTTCAGCTTAACTGTATCCCTTGGACCTTCTTATTGACGATGAAACACAGTAATTGCATCCGAATTTAATACAAAATGCACAATGCCGACTTAAGTACAAGATGACTGACACTCTAACTTTCTATGATTTGAACCTCTCCTGAGTCCAGTTTTAGATTCCGATGCTTCACTTAAGGTTTACTGTATCCCTTGGACCTACTTATTGACGATGAATCACAGAAATTGCGTCCGAATTTAATACAAAAGGAAAAATGCCGACTTAAGTACAAGAGGACTGACACTCTAACATTCTATGATTTGAACCTCTCCTGTGAGTCAAGTTTTAGATTCTGATGCTTCACTTCAGGTTTACTGTATCTCATGGACCTTCTTATTGACGGAGAAACACAGAAATTGCATCCGAATTTAATACAAAGGCACAATGCCGACTTAAGTACAAGAGCACTGACACTCTAACTTTCTATGATTTGAAGCTCTCCTGTGAGTCCAGTTTTAGTTTCCGATGCTTCACTTCAGGTTTACTGTATCCCTTGGACCTTCTTATTGACGATGAAAAACAGAAATTGCATCCGAATTTAATACAAAACGCACAATACCGACTTAAGTACAAGATGACTGACACTCTAACTTTCTATGACTTGAACCTCTCCAGTGATTCCAGTTCTAGATTCCGATGCTTCACTTCAGGTTTACTGTATCCCTTGGACCTTCTTATTGACGATGAAACACAGAAATTGCATCCGAATTTAATACAAAAGGCACAATGCCGACTTAAGTACAAGAGAACTGACACTAACTTTCTATGATAGGAACCTATCTTGTGAGTCCGGTTTTAGATTCCGATACTTCACTTCAGGTTTACTGTATCCCTTTAACGTTCTTATTGACGATGAAACAAAGAAATTGCATCCGAATTTAATACAAAAGGCACAATGCCGACATAAGTACAAGATGACAGACATTCTAACTTTCTATGATTTGAACCTGTCCTGTGAGTCCAGTTTTACATTCCAATGCTTTACTTCAGGTTTACTGTAACCCTTGGACCTTCTTATTGACGATGAAAAACAGAAATTGCATCTGAATTTAATACAAAACGCACAATACCGACTTAAGTACAAGATGACTGACACTCTAACTTTCTATGACTTGAACCTCTCCAGTGATTCCCGTTTTAGATTCCGATGCTTCACTTCAGGTTGACTGTATCCGTGGACCTTCTTATTGACGATGAAACACAGAAATTGCATCCAAATTTAGTACAAAAGGCACAATGCCGCCTTAAGTACAAGATGACTGACACTATAAATTTCTATGGTATGAACCTCTCCTGTGAGTCAAGTTTTAGATTCTGATGCTTCACTTCAGGTTTACTGTATCCCTTGGACCTTCTTATTGACGATGCAACAAAGAAATTGCATCCGAATTTAATACAAATGGCACAATGCCGACATAAGTACTGATGACTGACACTCTAACTTTCTATGTTTTGAACCTGTCCTGTGAGTCCAGTTTTACATTCCGATGCTTCACTTCAGGTTTACTGTAACCCTTGGACCTTCTTATTGACGATGAAAAGCAGAAATTGCATCCGAATTTAATACAAAACGTACAATACCGACTTAAGTACAAGATGACTGACACTCTAACTTTCTATGACTTGAACCTCTCCTGTGAGTACAGTTTTAGATTCCGATGCTTCACTTCAGGTTTACTGTATCCCTTGGATCTTCTTATTGACGATGAAAAACAGAAATTGCATCCGAATTTAATACAAAAGGCACAATGCCGACTTAAGTGCAAGATGACTGACACTATAAATTTCTATGGTATGTACCTCTCCTGTGAGTCAAGTTTTAGATTCCGATGCTTCACTTCAGGTTTACTGTATCCCTTGGACCTTCTTATTGACGACGAAACACAGAAATTGCATCCGAAGTTAATACACATGGCACCATGCCGACTTAAGTGCAAGAGCACTGACACTATAAATTCCTATGGTATGAACCTCTCCTGTGATTCAAGTTTTAGATTCCGAGGCTTCACTTCAGGTTTACTGTATCCCATTGAACTTATTATTGACGATGAAGCAGAGAAATTGCATCCGAATTTAATACAAAAGGAACAATGTCGATTTCAGTGAAAGAGGACTGACAGTCTAACTTTCTATGATTTGAACCTTTCCTGTGGGTCCAGTTGTAGATTCCGATGCTTCACTTCAGGTTTACTGTATCCCTTGGACCTTCTTATCGACGATGAAACACAGAAATTGCATCCGAATTGATTACAAAAGGCACAATGCCGACTTAAGTACAAGATGACTGACACTCTAACTTTCTATGATTTGAACCGCTCCTGTGAGTCCAGGTTTAGATTCCGATGCATCACTTCAGGTTTACTGTATCCCTTGGACCTTCTTATCGACGAGGAAACACAGAAATTGCATCCGAATTAAATGCTAAAGGAACAATGCCGACTTTAGTACAAGTGGACTGACGCTCAAACTTTCTATGATTTGAACCTCTCCTGTGAGTCCAGTTTTAGATTCCGATGCTTCACTTCAGGTTTTCTGTATTTCTTGGACCTTCTTATTGACAATGAAACACTGAAATTGCATCCGAATTCAATACAAAAGCACAATGCCGACTTAAGTATAAGATGACTGACACTCTAACTTTCTATGTTTTGAGCCTCTCCTGTGAGACCAGTTTTAGATTCGGATGCTTCACTTCAAGTTTACTGTATACCTTGGACATTCTTATTGACGATGAAACACAGAAATTGCATCCGAATTTAATACAAAAGGCACAATGCCGACATAAGTACAAGATGACTGACACTCTAACTTTCAATGCCTTGAGGCTCTCCTGTGAGTAAAGTTTTAGATTCCGATGCTTCACTTCAGGTTTACTGTATCCCTTCTACCTTCTTATTGAAGATGAAGCACAGATATTGCATCCGAATTTAATACAAAACTCATAATGCCGACTTAAGTACAAGATGACAGACACTCTAACTTTCTATGATTTGATCCCCTCCTGTGAGTCCAGTTTTAGATTCCGATGCTTCACTTCAGGTTTACTGTATCCCTTGGACCTTCTTATTGACGATGAAACACAGAAATTGCATCCGAATTTAATACAAAAGCAACTATGCCGACTTAAGTACAAGAGGACTGACACTATAACTTTCAATGAGATGAACCTCTCCTGTGAGTCAAGTTTAAGTTCCGATGGTTCACTTTAGGTTTACTGTATCCCTTGGACCTTCTTATTGACGTTGAAACACAGAAATTGCATCCGAATTTAATACAAAAGGCACAATGCCGACTTAAGTGCAAGATGACTGACACTCTAACTTTCTATGATTTGAACCTCTCCTGTGAGTCCAGATTCAGATTCCGATGCTTCACTTAAGGTTTACCGTATCCCTTGGACCTTCTTATTGACGAAGAAACACAGAAATTGCGTCCGAATTTAATACAAAAGGAACAATGCCGACTTAAGTTCAAGAGGATTGACACTCTAACTTTCTATGATTTGAACCTCTCCTATGAGTCAAGTTTTAGAATCCGATGCTTCACTTTAGGTTTACTGTATCTCTTGGACCATCTTATTGTCGATGAAACACAGAAATTGCATCCGAATTTAATACAAAAGGCACAATGCCGACTTAAGTACAAGAGCACTGACACTATAACTTTCTATGATTTGAACCTCTCCTGTGAGTCCAGTTTTAGATTCCGGTGCTTCACTTCAGGGTTACTGTATCCCTTGGACCTTCTTATTGACGATGAAACACAGAAATTGCATCTGAATTTAATATAAAAGGCACAATGCGGACTTAATTACAAGATGACTGTCACTATAAATTTCTATGGTATGAACCACTCCTGTGAGTCAAGTTTTAGATTCCGATGCTTCACTTCAGGTTTACTGTATCCCTTGGACCTTCTTATTGACGATGAAACACAGAAATTGCATCCGAATTTAATACAAAAGGCACAATGCCGACATAAGCACAAGATGACTGACACTCTGACTTTCTATGGTTTAAACCTCTCCTGTGAGTCTGGTTTTAGATTCCGATGCTTTACTTCAGGTTAACTGTATCCCTTTGAACTTCTTATTGACGTTGATGCACAGAAATTGCATCCGAAATTAATACAAAAGGAACAATGCCGACTTAAGTAAAAGAGGACTGACGCTCTGACTTTCTATGATATGAACCTATCCTGTGAGTCCAGTTTTAGATTCCGATGCTTCACTTCAGGTTTACTGTATCCCTTGGACCTTCTTATTGACGATGAAAAACAGAAATTGCATCCGAATTTAATACAAAACGCACAATACCGACTTAAGTACAAGATGACTGACACTCTAACTTTCTATGACTTGAACCTCTCCAGTGATTCCCGTTTTAGATTCCGATGCTTCACTTCAGGTTTACTGTATCCATGGACCTTCTTATTGACGATGATACACAGAAATTGCATCCGAATTTAATACAAAGGGCACAATGCCGACTTAAGTACAAGATGACTGACACCATAAATTTCTATGGTATGAACCTCTCCGGTGAGTCAAGTTTTAGATTCCGATGCTTCACTTCAGGTTTATTGTATCCCTCGGACCTTCTTATTGACGATGAAACACAGAAATTGCATCCGAATTTAATACATAAGGCACAATGCCGACATAAGTTCAAGATGACTGACACTCTAAGTTTCTATGGTTTAAACCTCTCCTGTGAGTCCTGTTTTAGATTCCGATGCTTCACTTCAGGTTTACTGTATCCCTTGGACCTTCTTATTGACGATGAAACACAGACATTGCATCCGAATTTAATACAAAAGGCACAATACCGACTTAAGTACAAGAGAACTGACACTAACTTTCTATGATAGGAACCTATCCTGTGAGTCCAGTTTTAGAATCCGATACTTCACTTCAGGTTTACTGTATCCCTTGGACGTTCTTATTGACGATGAAACAAAGAAATTGCATCCGAATTTAATACAAAAGGCACAATGCCGACATAAGTACAAGATGACAGACTCTCTAACTTTCTATGATTTGAACCTGTCCTGTGAGTCCAGTTTTACATTCTAGTGCTTCACTTCAGGTTTACTGTAACCCTTGGACCTTCTTATTGACGATGAAAAACAGAAATTGCATCCGAATTTAATACAAAACGCACAATACCGACTTAAGTACAAGATGACTGACACTCTAACTTTCTATGACTTGAACCTCTCCTGTGAGTACAGTTTTTGATTCCGATGTTTCACTTCAGGTTTACTGTATCCCTTGGACCTTCTTATTGACGATGAAAAACAGAAATTGCATCTGAATTTAATACAAAACGCACAGTACCGACTTAAGTACAAGATGACTGACACTCTAACTTTGTATGACTTGAACCTCTCCAGTGATTCCAGTTTTAGATTCCAATGCTTCACTTCAGGTTTACTGTATCCATGGACCTTCTTATTGACGATGAAACACAGAAATTGCATCCGAATTTAATACAAAAGGCACAATGACGGCTTAAGTACAAGAGGACTGACACTAACTTTCTATGATATGAACCTCTCCTGTGAGTCCAGTTTTGGATTCCGATGCTTCACTTCAGGTTTACTGTATCCCTTGGACCTTCTTATTGACGTTGAAGCACAGAAATTGCATCCGAATTTAATACCAAAGGAACAATGCCGACTTAAGAAAAAGAATACTGACACTCTGACTTTCTATGATATGAACATATCCTGTGAGTCCAGTTTTAGATCCCGATTCTTCACCTCAGGTTTACTGTATCCCTAGGACCTTCTTATTGACGATGAAACACAGAAATTGCATCCGAATTTAATACAAAAGGCACAATGCCGACTCAAGTACAAGAGAACTGACGCTAACTTTCTATGATAGGAACCTATCCTGTGAGTCCAGTTTTAGATTCCGATGCTTCACTTCAGGTTTACTGTATCCCTTGGACGTTCTTATTGACGATTCAACAAAGAAATTGCATCCGAATTTAATACAAAAGGCACAATGCCGACAGAAGCACTGATGACTGACACTCTAACTTTCTATGATTTTAACCTGTCCTGTGAGTCCAGTTTTACATTTCGATGCTTCACTTGAGGTTTACTGTAACCCTTGGACCTTCTTATTGACGATGAAAAACAGAAATTGCGTCCGAATTTAATACAAAACGCACAATACCGACTTAAGTACAAGATGACTGACACTCTAACTATCTATGACTTGAACCTCTCCTGTGAGTCCAGTTTTAGATTCCGATGCATCACTTCAGGTTTACTGTATCCCTTGGACCTTCTTATTGACGATGAAAAACAGAAATTGCATCCGAATTTAATACACATGGCACCATGCCGACTTAAGTGCAAGAGCACTGAAACTATAACTTCCTATGGTATGAACCTCTCCTGTGATTCAAGTTTTAGATTCCGATGCTTCACTTTGGGATTACTGTATCCCTTGGCACTTCTTATTGACGATGAAACACAGAAATTGCATCCGAATTTAATACAAAAGGCACAATGCCGACTTAAGTACAAGAGAACTGACACTAACTTTCTATGATAGGAACCTATCCTGTGAGTCCAGTTTTAGATTCCGATGCTTCACTTCAGGTTTACTGTATCCCTTGGACCTTCTTATTGACGATGAAACACAGAAATTGCATCCGAATTTAATACAAAAGGCACAATGCCGACATAAGCACAAGATGACTGATACTCTAACTTTCTATGGTTTAAACCTCTCCTGTGAGTCCGGTTTTAGATTCCGATGCTTCACTTCAGGTTAACTGTATCCCTTTGAACTTCTTATTGACGTTGATGCACAGAAATTGCATCCGAAATTAATACAAAAGGAACAATGCCGACTTAAGTAAAAGAGGACTGACACTCTGACTTTCTATGATATGAACCTATAATGTGAGTCCAGTTTTAGATTCCGATGCTTCACTTCAGGTTTACTGTATCCCTTAGACCTTCTTATTGACGATGAAAAACAGAAATTGCATCCGAATTTAATACAAAACGCACAATACCGACTTAAGTACAAGATGACTGACACTCTAACTTTCTATGACTTGAACCTCTCCAGTGATTCCCGTTTTAGATTCCGAAGCTTCACTTCAGGTTTACTGTATCCATGGACCTTCTTATTGACGATGATACACAGAAATTGCATCCGAATTTAATACAAAGGGCACAATGCCGACTTAAGTACAAGATGACTGACACTCTAAATTTTTATGGTATGAACCTCTCCGGTGAGTCAAGTTTTAGATTCCGATGCTTCACTTCAGGTTTACTGTATCCCTTGGACCTTCTTATTGACGATGAAACACAGAAATTGCATCCGAATTTAATTCAAAATTCACAATGCCGACATAAATACAAGATGACTGACACTCTAAGTTTCTATGGTTTAAACCTCTCCTGTGAGTCCTGTTTTAGATTCCGATGCTTCACTTCAGGTTTACTGTATCCCTTGGACCTTCTTATTGACGATGAAACACAGAAATTGCATCCGAATTTAATACAAAAGGCACAATACCGACTTAAGTACAAGAGAACTGACACTAACTTTCTATGATAGGAACCTATCCTGTGAGTCCAGTTTTAGATTCCGATACTTCACTTCAGGTTTACTGTATCCCTTGGACGTTCTTATTGACGATGAAACAAAGAAATTGCATCCGAATTTAATACAAAAGGCACAATGCCGACATAAGTACAAGATGACAGACTCTCTAACTTTCTATGATTTGAACCTGTCCTGTGAGTCCAGTTTCACATTCTAATGCTTCACTTCAGGTTTACTGTAACCCTTGGACCTTCTTATTGAAGATGAAAAACAGATATTGCATCCGAATTTAATACAAAACGCACAATACCGACTTAAGTACAAGTTGACTGACACTCTAACTTTCTACGACTTGAACCTCTCCTGTGAGTACAGTTTTTGATTCCGATGTTTCACTTCAGGTTTACTGTATCCCTTGGACCTTCTTATTGACGATGAAAAACAGAAATTGCATCTGAATTTAATACAAAACGCACAATACCGACTTAAGTACAAGATGACTGACACTCTAACTTTGTATGACTTGAACCTCTCCAGTGATTCCAGTTTTAGATTCCAATGCTTCACTTCAGGTTTACTGTATCCATGGACCTTCTTATTGACGATGAAACACAGAAATTGCATCCGAATTTAATACAAAAGGTACAATGACGGCTTAAGTACAAGAGGACTGACACTAACTTTCTATGATATGAACCTCTCCTGTGAGTCCAGTTTTGGATTCCGATGCTTCACTTCAGGTTTACTGTATCCCTTGGACCTTCTTATTGACGTTGAAGCAAAAGGAACAATGCCGACTTAACTACAAGAGCAGTGACATTAACATTCTATGATATGAACCTCTCCTGTGAGTCCATTTTCAGATTCCGGTGCTTCACTTCAGGTTTACTGTATCCCTTGGACGTTCGTATTGATGACGAAAAACAGTAATTGCATCCAATTTAATACAAAAGGCACAATGCCAACTTAAGTACAAGATGACTGACACTATAACTTTCTATGATTTAACCTCTCCTGTGAGTCCAGTTTTATATTCCGATGCTTCACTTCAGGTTTACTGTATCCTTGGGCCTTCTTACTGACGATGAAACACACAAATTGCATCCCAAATTAATACAAAAGGCACAATACCGACTTAAGTACAAGAGCAGTGACACTATAACTTTTTATTATTTGAACCTCTCCTGTGAGTCCAGTTTTAGATTCCGATGCTTCACTTCAGGTTTACTGTATCCCTTGGAACCTCTTATTGACGATGAAACACAGAAATTGCATCCGAATTTAATACAAAAGGCACAACGCCGACTTAAGTACAAGATGTTTGACACTCTATATTTCTATGATTTGAACCTCACCTGTGAGTCCAGTTTTAGATTCCAATGCTTCACTTCAGAACTACTGTATCCCTTGGACCTTCTTATTGACTATGGAACACAGAAATTGCATCCAAATTTAATAAAAAAGACATAATGCCGACTTAAGTACAAGAGCACTGACACTATAACATTCTATGATATGAAATTCTGCTGTTAGCCAAGTTTTAGTTTCCGATGCTTCACTTCAGGTTTACTGTATCCCTCGGACATTCTTATTGACGATGAAACACAGAAATTGCATCCGAATTCAATACAAAAGGCACAATGCCGACTTAAGTACAAGATGACTGCCACTCCAACTTTCTATGATTTGAACCTCTCCTGTGAGTCCAGTTTTAGATTCCGATGCTTCACTTCAGGTTTGCTGTATCCCTTGGACCTTCTTATTGACGATGAAACACAGAAATTGCATCCGAATTTAATACAAAAGGCACAATGCCGACTTAAGTACAAGATGACTGACACTATAACTTTCTATGATTTGAACCTCTCCTGTGAGTTCAGTTTTAGATTCCGATGCTTCACTTCAGGTTTACTGTATCCCTTGGACCTTCTTATTGACGATGAAACACACAAATTGCATCCGAATTTAATACAAAAGGCACAGTGCCGACATAAGTACAAAAGGACTGACACTATAACTTTCTATGACTTGAACCTCTCCAGTGATTCCAGTTTTAGATTCCGATGCTTCACTTCAGGTATACTGTATTCATGGACCTTCTTATTGACGATGAAACACAGAAATTGCATCCGAATTTAATACAAAAGGCACAATGCCGACTTAAGTACAAGATGACTGACACTATAAATTTCTATGGTATGAACCTCTCCTGTGGGTCAAGTTTTAGATTCCGATGCTTCACTTCAGGTTTACTGTATCCCTTGGACCTTCTTATTGACGATGAAACACAGAAATTGCATCCGAATATAATACACATGGCACCATGCCGACTTAAGTGCAAGAGCACTGAAACTATAACTTCCTATGGTATGAACCTCTCCTGTGATTCAAGTTTTAGATTCCGATGCTTCACTTCGGGATTACTGTATCCCTTGGCACTTCTTATTGACGATGAAACACAGAAATTGCATCCGAATTTAATACAAAAGGCACAATGCCGACTTAAGTACAAGAGAACTGACACTAACTTTCTATGATAGGAACCTATCCTGTGAGTCCAGTTTTAGATTCCGATGCTTCACTTCAGGTTTTCTGTATCCCTTGGACCTTCTTATTGACGATGAAACACAGAAATTGCATCCGAATTTAATACAAAAGGCACAATGCCGACTTAAGTACAAGAGAACTGACACTAACTTTCTATGATAGGAACCTATCCTGTGAGTCCAGTTTTAGATTCAGATGCTTCACTTCAGGTTTACTGTATCCCTTGGACGTTCTTATTGACGATGAAAAACAGAAATTGCATCCGAATTTAATACTAAAGGCAAAATACCGACTTAAGTACAAGATGACTGACATTCTAACTTTCTATGACTTGAACCTCTCCTGTGAGTCCAGTTTTAGATTCCGATGCTTCACTTCAGGTTTACTGTATCCCTTGGACGTTCTTATTGACGATGAAAAACAGAAATTGCATCCGAATTTAATACAAAACGCACATTACCGACTTAAGTACAAGATGACTGACACTCTAACTTTCTATGACTTGAACCTCTCCAGTGATTCCAGTTTTAGATTCCGATGCTTCACTTCAGGTTTACTGTATCCATGGACCTTCTTATTGACGATGAAACACAGAAATTGCATCCGAATTTAATACAAAAGGCACAATGCCGACTTAAGTACAAGAGAACTGACACTAACATTCTATGATAGGAACCTATCCTGTGAGTCCAGTTTTAGATTCCGATGCTTCACTTCAGGTTTACTGTATCCCTTGGACCTTCTTATTGACGATGAAACACAGAAATTGCATCCGAATTTAATACAAAAAGAACAATGCCGACTTAAGTACAAGAGCAAAGACACTATACCTTTCTATGATATGAACCTCTCCTGTGAGTCCAGTTTTAGATTCCGATGCTTCACTTCAGGTTTACTGTATCCCTTGGACCTTCTTATTGACTATGAAACACAGAAATTGCATCCGAATTTAATACAAAAGGAACAATGCCGACTTCAGTACAAGAGCACTGACATTAACATTCTATGATATGAACCTCTCCTGTGAGTCCAGTTTCAGATTCCGGTGCTTCACTTCAGGTTTACTGTATCCCTTGGACGTTCGTATTGATGACGAAACACAGAAATTGCATCCAATTTAATACAAAAGGCACAATGCCAACTTAAGTACAAGATGACTGACACTATAACTTTCTATGATTTAACCCCTCCTGTGAGTCCAGTTTTATATTCCGATGCTTCACCTCAGGTTTACTGTATCCTTGGGCCTTCTTACTGACGATGAAACACACAAATTGCATCCCAAATTAATACAAAAGGCACAATACCGACTTAAGTACAAGAGCAGTGACACTATAACTTTTTATTATTTGAACCTCTCCTGTGAGTCCAGTTTTAGATTCCGATGCTTCACTTCAGGTTTACTGTATCCCTTGGAACCTCTTATTGACGATGAAACACAGAAATTGCATCCGAATTTAATACAAAAGGCACAACGCCGACTTAAGTACAAGATGTTTGACACTCTATATTTCTATGATTTGAACCTCTCCTGTGAGTCCAGTTTTAGATTCCAATGCTTCACTTCAGAACTACTGTATCCCTTGGACCTTCTTATTGACTATGGAACACAGAAATTGCATCCAAATTTAATAAAAAAGACATAATGCCGACTTAAGTACAAGAGCACTGACACTATAACATTCTATGATATGAAATTCTGCTGTTAGCCAAGTTTTAGTTTCCGATGCTTCACTTCAGGTTTACTGTATCCCTCGGACATTCTTATTGACGATGAAACACAGAAATTGCATCCGAATTCAATACAAAAGGCACAATGCCGACTTAAGTACAAGATGACTGCCACTCCAACTTTCTATGATTTGAACCTCTCCTGTGAGTCCAGTTTTAGATTCCGATGCTTCACTTCAGGTTTGCTGTATCCCTTGGACCTTCTTATTGACGATGAAACACAGAAATTGCATCCGAATTTAATACAAAAGGCACAATGCCGACTTAAGTACAAGATGACTGACACTATAACTTTCTATGATTTGAACCTCTCCTGTGAGTTCAGTTTTAGATTCCGATGCTTCACTTCAGGTTTACTGTATCCCTTGGACCTTCTTATTGACGATGAAACACACAAATTGCATCCGAATTTAATACAAAAGGCACAGTGCCGACATAAGTACAATAGGACTGACACTATAACTTTCTATGACTTGAACCTCTCCAGTGATTCCAGTTTTAGATTCCGATGCTTCACTTCAGGTATACTGCATTCATGGACCTTCTTATTGACGATGAAACACAGAAATTGCATCCGAATTTAATACAAAAGGCACAATGCCGACTTAAGTACAAGATGACTGACACTATAAATTTCTATGGTATGAACCTCTCCTGTGGGTCAAGTTTTAGATTCCGACGCTTCACTTCAGGTTTACTGTATCCCTTAAACCTTCTTATTGACGATGAAACACAGAAATTGCATCCGAATATAATACACATGGCACCATGCCGACTTAAGTGCAAGAGCACTGAAACTATAACTTCCTATGGTATGAACCTCTCCTGTGATTCAAGTTTTAGATTCCGATGCTTCACTTCGGGATTACTGTATCCCTTGGCACTTCTTATTGACGATGAAACACAGAAATTGCATCCGAATTTAATACAAAAGGCACAATGCCGACTTAAGTACAAGAGAACTGACACTAACTTTCTATGATAGGAACCTATCCTGTGATTCCAGTTTTAGATTCCGATGCTTCACTTCAGGTTTACTGTATCCCTTGGACCTTCTTATTGACGATGAAACACAGAAATTGCATCCGAATTTAATACAAAAGGCACAATGCCGACTTAAGTACAAGAGAACTGACACTAACTTTCTATGATAGGAACCTATCCTGTGAGTCCAGTTTTAGATTCAGATGCTTCACTTCAGGTTTACTGTATCCCTTGGACGTTCTTATTGACGATGAAAAACAGAAATTGCATCCGAATTTAATACAAAAGGCAAAATACCGACTTAAGTACAAGATGACTGACATTCTAACTTTCTATGACTTGAACCTCTCCTGTGAGTCCAGTTTTAGATTCCGATGCTTCACTTCAGGTTTACTGTATCCCTTGGACCTTCTTATTGACGATGAAAAACAGAAATTGCATCCGAATTTAATACAAAACGCACATTACCGACTTAAGTACAAGAGAACTGACACTAACATTCTATGATAGGAACCTATCCTGTGAGTCCAGTTTTAGATTCCGATGCTTCACTTCAGGTTTACTGTATCCCTTGGACCTTCTTATTGACGATGAAACACAGAAATTGCATCCGAATTTAATACAAAAAGAACAATGCCGACTTAAGTACAAGAGCAATGACACTATACCTTTCTATGATATGAACCTCTCCTGTGAGTCCAGTTTTAGATTCCGATGCTTCACTTCAGGTTTACTGTATCCCTTGGACCTTCTTATTGACTATGAAACAGAGAAATTGCATCCGAATTTAATACAAAAGGAACAATGCCGACTTAAGTACAAGAGCACTGACATTAACATTCTATGATATGAACCTCTCCTGTGAGTCCAGTTTCAGATTCCGGTGCTTCACTTCAGGTTTACTGTATCCCTTGGACGTTCGTATTGATGACGAAACACAGAAATTGCATCCAATTTAATACAAAAGGCACAATGCCAACTTAAGTACAAGATGACTGACACTATAACTTTCTATGATTTAACCCCTCCTGTGAGTCCAGTTTTAGATTCCGATGCTTCACTTCAGGTTTACTGTATCCTTGGGCCTTCTTACTGACGATGAAACACACAAATTGCATCCCAAATTAATACAAAAGGCACAATACCGACTTAAGTACAAGAGCAGTGGCACTATAACTTTTTATTATTTGAACCTCTCCTGTGAGTCCAGTTTTAGATTCCGATGCTTCACTTCAGGTTTACTGTATCCCTTGGAACCTCTTATTGACGATGAAACACAGAAATTGCATCCGAATTTAATACAAAAGGCACAACGCCGACTTAAGTACAAGATGTTTGACACTCTATATTTCTATGATTTGAACCTCTCCTGTGAGTCCAGTTTTAGATTCCAATGCTTCACTTCAGAACTACTGTATCCCTTGGACCTTCTTATTGACTATGGAACACAGAAATTGCATCCAAATTTAATAAAAAAGACATAATGCCGACTTAAGTACAAGAGCACTGACACTATAACATTCTATGATATGAAATTCTGCTGTTAGCCAAGTTTTAGTTTCCGATGCTTCACTTCAGGTTTACTGTATCCCTCGGACATTCTTATTGACGATGAAACACAGAAATTGCATCCGAATTCAATACGAAAGGCACAATGCCGACTTAAGTACAAGATGACTGCCACTCCAACTTTCTATGATTTGAACCTCTCCTGTGAGTCCAGTTTTAAATTCCGATGCTTCACTTCAGGTTTGCTGTATCCCTTGGACCTTCTTATTGACGATGAAACACAGAAATTGCATCCGAATTTAATACAAAAGGCACAATGCCGACTTAAGTACAAGATGACTGACACTATAACTTTCTATGATTTGAACCTCTCCTGTGAGTTCAGTTTTAGATTCCGATGCTTCACTTCAGGATTACTGTATCCCTTGGACCTTCTTATTGACGATGAAACACACAAATTGCATCCGAATTTAATACAAAAGGCACAGTGCCGACTTACGTACAATAGGACTGACACTATTACTTTCTATGATTTGGACCTCTCCTGTGAGTCAAGTTTTAGATTCCGATGCTTCACTTCAGGTTTACTGTATCCCTTGGACCCTCTCATTGACGATGAAACACAGAATTTGCATCCAAATTTAATACAAAAAGCACAATGCCGACTTAAGTACAAGGGCACTGACACTAACTTTCTATAATATGAACCTCTCCTGTGAGTCCAGTCTTAGATTCCGATGCTTCACTTCAGGTTTACAGTATCCCTTGGACCTTCTTGTTGACGACGAAAGACAGAAATTGCATCCGAATTTAATACAAGAGGCACAATGCCGACTTAAGTACAAGATGACTGACACTATTAACTTTCTATGATTTGAACCCCCCCTGTGAGTCCAGTTTTACATTCCGATGCTTCACTTCAGGTTTACTGTATTCTTGGGCCTTCTTATTGACGATGAAACACACAAATTGCATCCGAATTTAATACAAAAGGCACAATGCCGACTTAAGTACAAGAGCACTGACTATAACTTTCTATGATTTGAACCTCTCCTGTGAGTCAAGTTTTACATTCCGTTGCTTCACTTCAGGTTTACTGTTTCCCTTGGACCCTCTCATTGACGATGAAACACAGAAATGGCATCCAAATGTAATACAAAAATCACAATGCCGACTTAAGGACAAGAGCACAGACACTAACTTTCTATGATATGAACCTCTCCTGTGAGTCCAGTTTTAGATTCCGATGCTTCACTTCAGGTTTACTGTATCCCTTGTACCTTCTTATTGAGGATGATACACAGAAATTGCATCCGAATTTAATACAAAAGGCACAGTGCCGACTTAAGTACAAGATGACTGGCACTCTAACATTCTATGATTTGAACCTCTCCTGTGAGTCCAGTATTAGATACCGATGGTTCACTTCAGGTTTACTGTATCCCATGGACCTTCTTATTGACGATGAAACACAGAAATTGCATCCGAATTTGATACAAAAGGAACATCGCCGACTTAAGTACAAGATGACTGACTCTATAACTTTCTATGATTTGAACCTCTCCTGTGAGTCCAGTTTTAGATTCCGATGCTTCACTTCAGGTTTACTGTATCCCTTGGACCTTCTTATTGACGATGAAACACAGAAGTTGCATCCGAATTTAATACAAACGGCACAATGCCGACTTAAGGACAAGAGCACTGACACTATAACTTTCTATGATTTGAACATCTCCTGTGAGTCAAGTTTTGGATTCCGATGCTTCACTGCAGGTTTACTGTATCCCTTGGACCCTCTAATTGACGATGAAACACAGAAATTGCATCCGAATTTAATACAAAAAGCACAATGCAGACTTAAGCACAAGAGGACTGACACTAACTTTCTATGATATGAACCTCTCCTGTGAGTCCAGTTTCAGATTGCGGTGCTGCACTTCAGGTTTACTGTATCCCTTGGACCTTCTTATTGACGACGAAACACAGATATTGCATCCGAATTTAATATAAAAGGCACAATGCCGACTTAAGTACAAGAGCACTGACACTAAAGCTTTCTATGATTTGGACCTCTCCTGTGAGTCAAGTTTTAGATTCCGATGCTTCACATCAGGTTTACTGTATCTCTTGGACCCTCTCATTGACGATGAAACACAGAAATTGCATCCGAATTTAATATAAAAGGCATAATGCCGACTTAAGTACAAGGGCACTGACACTATAACATTCTATGATACGAAATTCTGCTGTGAGTCAAGTTTTGGTTTCCGATGCTTCACTTCAGGTTTACTGTATCCCTTGGACCTTCTTATTGACGATGAAACACAGAAATTGCATCCGAATTTAATACAAAAAGCACAATGCAGACTTAAGTACAAGAGGACTGACACTAACTTTCTATGATATGAACCTCTCCTGTGAGTCCAGTTTCAGATTGCGGTGCTTCACTTCAGGTTTACTGTATCCCTTGGACCTTCTTATTGACGATGAAACACAGATATTGCATCCGAATTTAATATAAAAGGCATAATGCCGACTTAAGTACAAGGGCACTGACACTATAACATTCTATGATATGAAATTCTGCTGTGAGTCAAGTTTTGGTTTCCGATGCTTCACTTCAGGTTTACTGTATCCCTTGGACCTTCTTATTGACGATGAAACACAGAAATTGCATCCGAATTTAATATAAAAGGCACAATGCCGACTTAAGTACAAGATGACAGACACTATAACTTTTTTATGATTTGAACCTCTCCTTTGAGTCCAGTTTTAGATTCCGATGCTTCACTTCAGGTTTACTGTATCCCTTGGACCTTCTTATTGACGATGAAACACAGAAATTGCATCCGAATTTAATATAAAAGGCATAATGCCGACTTAAGTACAAGGGCACTGACACTATAACATTCTATGATATGAAATTCTGCTGTGAGTCAAGTTTTGGTTTCCGATGCTTCACTTCAGGTTTACTGTATCCCTTGGACCTTCTTATTGACGATGAAACACAGAAATTGCATCCGAATTTAATATAAAAGGCACAATGCCGACTTAGGTACAAGATGACAGACACTATAACTTTTTTATGATTTGAACCTCTCCTTTGAGTCCAGTTTTAGATTCCGATGCTTCACTTCAGGTTTACTGTATCCCTTGGACCTTCTTATTGATGTTGAAACACAGAAATGGCTTCCGAATTTAATACAAAATGCATAATGCCGACTTAAGTACAAGAGCACTGACACTATAACATTCTATATTATGAAATTGTATTGTGAGTCAAGTTTTAGTTTCCGATGCTTCACTTCAGGTTTACTGTATCCCTTGGACCTTCTTATTGACGATGAAACACACAAATTGCATCCGAATTTAATACAAAAGGCACAGTGCCGACTTAAGTACAATAGGACTGACACTATAACTTTCTATGATTTGGACCTCTCCTGTGAGTCAAGTTTTAGATTCCGATGCTTCACTTCAGGTTTACTGTATCCCTTGGACCCTCTCATTGACGATGAAACACAGAATTTGCATCCGAATTTAATACAAAAAGCACAATGCCGACTTAAGAACAAGATGACTGACACTATTAACTTTCTATGATTTGAACCCCCCCTGTGAGTCCAGTTTTACATTCCGATGCTTCATTTCAGGTTTACTGTATACTTGGGCCTTCTTATTGACGATGAAACACACAAATTGCATCCGAATTTAATACAAAAGGCACAATGCCGACTTAAGTACAAGAGCACTGACTATAACTTTCTATGATTTGAACCTCTCCTGTGAGTCAAGTTTTACATTCCGTTGCTTCACATCAGGTTTACTGTTTCCCTTGGACCCTCTCATTGACGATGAAACACAGAAATGGCATCCAAATGTGATACAAAAATCACAATGCCGACTTAAGGACAAGAGCACAGACACTAACTTTCTATGATATGAACCTCTCCTGTGAGTCCAGTTTTAGATTCCGATGCTTCACTTCAGGTTTACTGTATCCCTTGTACCTTCTTATTGAGGATGATACACAGAAATTGCATCCGAATTTAATACAAAAGGCACAGTGCCGACTTAAGTACAAGATGACTGACACTCTAACATTCTATGATTTGAACCTCTCCTGTGAGTCCAGTTTTAGATACCGATGGTTCACTTCAGGTTTACTGTATCCCATGGACCTTCTTATTGACGATGAAACACAGAAATTGCATCCTAATTTAATACAAAAGGTACATCGCCGACTTAAGTACAAGATGACTGACTCTATAACTTTCTATGATTTGAACCTCTCCTGTGAGTCCTGTTTTAGATTCCGATGCTTCACTTCAGGTTTACTGTATCCCTTGGACCTTCTTATTGACGATGAAACACAGAAGTTGCATCCGAATTTAATACAAACGGCACAATGCCGACTTAAGGACAAGAGCACTGACACTATAACTTTCTATGATTTGAACATCTCCTGTGAGTCAAGTTTTGGATTCCGATGCTTCACTGCAGGTTTACTGTATCCCTTGGACCCTCTAATTGACGATGAAACACAGAAATTGCATCCGAATTTAATACAAAAAGCACAATGCAGACTTAAGTACAAGAGGACTGACACTAACTTTCTATGATATGAACCTCTCCTGTGAGTCCACTTTCAGATTGCGGTGCTTCACTTCAGGTTTACTGTATCCCTTGGACCTTCTTATTGACGATGAAACACAGATATTGCATCCGAATTTAATATAAAAGGCATAATGCCGACTTAAGTACAAGGGCACAGACACTATAACATTCTATGATATGAAATTCTGCTGTGAGTCAAGTTTTGGTTTCCGATGCTTCACTTCAGGTTTACAGTATCCCTTGGACCTTCTTATTGACGATGAAACACAGAAATTGTATCCGAATTTAATATAAAAGGCACAATGCCGACTTAAGTACAAGATGACAGACACTATAACTTTTTTATGATTTGAACCTCTCCTTTGAGTCCAGTTTTAGATTCCGATGCTTCACTTCAGGTTTACTGTATCCCTTGGACCTTCTTATTGACGATGAAACACAGAAATTGCATCCGAATTTAATACAAAAGGCACAATGCCGACTTAAGTACAAGAGCAGTGACACTATAACTTTTTATTATTTGAACCTCTCCTGTGAGTCCAGTTTTAGATTCCGATGCTTCACTTCAGGTTTACTGTATCCCTTGGAACCTCTTATTGACGATGAAACACAGAAATTGCATCCGAATTTAATACAAAAGGCACAACGCCGACTTAAGTACAAGATGTTTGACACTCTATATTTCTATGATTTGAACCTCTCCTGTGAGTCCAGTTTTAGATTCCAATGCTTCACTTCAGAACTACTGTATCCCTTGGACCTTCTTATTGACTATGGAACACAGAAATTGCATCCAAATTTAATAAAAAAGACATAATGCCGACTTAAGTACAAGAGCACTGACACTATAACATTCTATGATATGAAATTCTGCTGTTAGCCAAGTTTTAGTTTCCGATGCTTCACTTCAGGTTTACTGTATCCCTCGGACATTCTTATTGACGATGAAACACAGAAATTGCATCCGAATTCAATACGAAAGGCACAATGCCGACTTAAGTACAAGATGACTGCCACTCCAACTTTCTATGATTTGAACCTCTCCTGTGAGTCCAGTTTTAGATTCCGATGCTTCACTTCAGGTTTGCTGTATCCCTTGGACCTTCTTATTGACGATGAAACACAGAAATTGCATCCGAATTTAATACAAAAGGCACAATGCCGACTTAAGTACAAGATGACTGACACTATAACTTTCTATGATTTGAACCTCTCCTGTGAGTTCAGTTTTAGATTCCGATGCTTCACTTCAGGATTACTGTATCCCTTGGACCTTCTTATTGACG
Organism: Schistocerca americana; assembly: GCF_021461395.2. NCBI lineage: Eukaryota > Metazoa > Arthropoda > Insecta > Orthoptera > Acrididae > Schistocerca > Schistocerca americana. The sequence continues at coordinate 19,116 of NW_025725523.1, read as the reverse complement.
ATGAAACACACAAATTGCATCCGAATTTAATACAAAAGGCACAGTGCCGACTTACGTACAATAGGACTGACACTATTACTTTCTATGATTTGGACCTCTCCTGTGAGTCAAGTTTTAGATTCCGATGCTTCACTTCAGGTTTACTGTATCCCTTGGACCCTCTCATTGACGATGAAACACAGAATTTGCATCCAAATTTAATACAAAAAGCACAATGCCGACTTAAGTACAAGGGCACTGACACTAACTTTCTATAATATGAACCTCTCCTGTGAGTCCAGTCTTAGATTCCGATGCTTCACTTCAGGTTTACAGTATCCCTTGGACCTTCTTGTTGACGACGAAAGACAGAAATTGCATCCGAATTTAATACAAGAGGCACAATGCCGACTTAAGTACAAGATGACTGACACTATTAACTTTCTATGATTTGAACCCCCCCTGTGAGTCCAGTTTTACATTCCGATGCTTCACTTCAGGTTTACTGTATTCTTGGGCCTTCTTATTGACGATGAAACACACAAATTGCATCCGAATTTAATACAAAAGGCACAATGCCGACTTAAGTACAAGAGCACTGACTATAACTTTCTATGATTTGAACCTCTCCTGTGAGTCAAGTTTTACATTCCGTTGCTTCACTTCAGGTTTACTGTTTCCCTTGGACCCTCTCATTGACGATGAAACACAGAAATGGCATCCAAATGTAATACAAAAATCACAATGCCGACTTAAGGACAAGAGCACAGACACTAACTTTCTATGATATGAACCTCTCCTGTGAGTCCAGTTTTAGATTCCGATGCTTCACTTCAGGTTTACTGTATCCCTTGTACCTTCTTATTGAGGATGATACACAGAAATTGCATCCGAATTTAATACAAAAGGCACAGTGCCGACTTAAGTACAAGATGACTGGCACTCTAACATTCTATGATTTGAACCTCTCCTGTGAGTCCAGTTTTAGATACCGATGGTTCACTTCAGGTTTACTGTATCCCATGGACCTTCTTATTGACGATGAAACACAGAAATTGCATCCGAATTTGATACAAAAGGAACATCGCCGACTTAAGTACAAGATGACTGACTCTATAACTTTCTATGATTTGAACCTCTCCTGTGAGTCCAGTTTTAGATTCCGATGCTTCACTTCAGGTTTACTGTATCCCTTGGACCTTCTTATTGACGATGAAACACAGAAGTTGCATCCGAATTTAATACAAACGGCACAATGCCGACTTAAGGACAAGAGCACTGACACTATAACTTTCTATGATTTGAACATCTCCTGTGAGTCAAGTTTTGGATTCCGATGCTTCACTGCAGGTTTACTGTATCCCTTGGACCCTCTAATTGACGATGAAACACAGAAATTGCATCCGAATTTAATACAAAAAGCACAATGCAGACTTAAGCACAAGAGGACTGACACTAACTTTCTATGATATGAACCTCTCCTGTGAGTCCAGTTTCAGATTGCGGTGCTGCACTTCAGGTTTACTGTATCCCTTGGACCTTCTTATTGACGACGAAACACAGATATTGCATCCGAATTTAATATAAAAGGCATAATGCCGACTTAAGTACAAGGGCACTGACACTATAACACTCTATGATATGAAATTCTGCTGTGAGTCAAGTTTTGGTTTCCGATGCTTCACTTCAGGTTTACTGTATCCCTTGGACCTTCTTATTGACGATGAAACACAGAAATTGCATCCGAATTTAATATAAAAGGCACAATGCCGACTTAAGTACAAGATGACAGACACTATAACTTTTTTATGATTTGAACCTCTCCTTTGAGTCCAGTTTTAGATTCCGATGCTTCACTTCAGGTTTACTGTATCCCTTGGACCTTCTTATTGACGATGAAACACAGAAATTGCATCCGAATTTAATACAAAAGGCACAATGCCGACTTAAGTACAAGAGCACTGACACTAAAGCTTTCTATGATTTGGACCTCTCCTGTGAGTCAAGTTTTAGATTCCGATGCTTCACATCAGGTTTACTGTATCTCTTGGACCCTCTCATTGACGATGAAACACAGAAATTGCATCCGAATTTAATATAAAAGGCATAATGCCGACTTAAGTACAAGGGCACTGACACTATAACATTCTATGATACGAAATTCTGCTGTGAGTCAAGTTTTGGTTTCCGATGCTTCACTTCAGGTTTACTGTATCCCTTGGACCTTCTTATTGACGATGAAACACAGAAATTGCATCCGAATTTAATACAAAAAGCACAATGCAGACTTAAGTACAAGAGGACTGACACTAACTTTCTATGATATGAACCTCTCCTGTGAGTCCAGTTTCAGATTGCGGTGCTTCACTTCAGGTTTACTGTATCCCTTGGACCTTCTTATTGACGATGAAACACAGATATTGCATCCGAATTTAATATAAAAGGCATAATGCCGACTTAAGTACAAGGGCACTGACACTATAACATTCTATGATATGAAATTCTGCTGTGAGTCAAGTTTTGGTTTCCGATGCTTCACTTCAGGTTTACTGTATCCCTTGGACCTTCTTATTGACGATGAAACACAGAAATTGCATCCGAATTTAATATAAAAGGCACAATGCCGACTTAAGTACAAGATGACAGACACTATAACTTTTTTATGATTTGAACCTCTCCTTTGAGTCCAGTTTTAGATTCCGATGCTTCACTTCAGGTTTACTGTATCCCTTGGACCTTCTTATTGACGATGAAACACAGAAATTGCATCCGAATTTAATATAAAAGGCATAATGCCGACTTAAGTACAAGGGCACTGACACTATAACATTCAATGATATGAAATTCTGCTGTGAGTCAAGTTTTGGTTTCCGATGCTTCACTTCAGGTTTACTGTATCCCTTGGACCTTCTTATTGACGATGAAACACAGAAATTGCATCCGAATTTAATATAAAAGGCACAATGCCGACTTAGGTACAAGATGACAGACACTATAACTTTTTTATGATTTGAACCTCTCCTTTGAGTCCAGTTTTAGATTCCGATGCTTCACTTCAGGTTTACTGTATCCCTTGGACCTTCTTATTGATGTTGAAACACAGAAATGGCTTCCGAATTTAATACAAAATGCATAATGCCGACTTAAGTACAAGAGCACTGACACTATAACATTCTATATTATGAAATTGTATTGTGAGTCAAGTTTTAGTTTCCGATGCTTCACTTCAGGTTTACTGTATCCCTTGGACCTTCTTATTGACGATGAAACACACAAATTGCATCCGAATTTAATACAAAAGGCACAGTGCCGACTTAAGTACAATAGGACTGACACTATAACTTTCTATGATTTGGACCTCTCCTGTGAGTCAAGTTTTAGATTCCGATGCTTCACTTCAGGTTTACTGTATCCCTTGGACCCTCTCATTGACGATGAAACACAGAATTTGCATCCGAATTTAATACAAAAAGCACAATGCCGACTTAAGAACAAGATGACTGACACTATTAACTTTCTATGATTTGAACCCCCCCTGTGAGTCCAGTTTTACATTCCGATGCTTCATTTCAGGTTTACTGTATACTTGGGCCTTCTTATTGACGATGAAACACACAAATTGCATCCGAATTTAATACAAAAGGAACAATGCCGACTTAAGTACAAGAGCACTGACTATAACTTTCTATGATTTGAACCTCTCCTGTGAGTCAAGTTTTACATTCCGTTGCTTCACATCAGGTTTACTGTTTCCCTTGGACCCTCTCATTGACGATGAAACACAGAAATGGCATCCAAATGTGATACAAAAATCACAATGCCGACTTAAGGACAAGAGCACAGACACTAACTTTCTATGATATGAACCTCTCCTGTGAGTCCAGTTTTAGATTCCGATGCTTCACTTCAGGTTTACTGTATCCCTTGTACCTTCTTATTGAGGATGATACACAGAAATTGCATCCGAATTTAATACAAAAGGCACAGTGCCGACTTAAGTACAAGATGACTGACACTCTAACATTCTATGATTTGAACCTCTCCTGTGAGTCCAGTTTTAGATACCGATGGTTCACTTCAGGTTTACTGTATCCCATGGACCTTCTTATTGACGATGAAACACAGAAATTGCATCCTAATTTAATACAAAAGGTACATCGCCGACTTAAGTACAAGATGACTGACTCTATAACTTTCTATGATTTGAACCTCTCCTGTGAGTCCTGTTTTAGATTCCGATGCTTCACTTCAGGTTTACTGTATCCCTTGGACCTTCTTATTGACGATGAAACACAGAAGTTGCATCCGAATTTAATACAAACGGCACAATGCCGACTTAAGGACAAGAGCACTGACACTATAACTTTCTATGATTTGAACATCTCCTGTGAGTCAAGTTTTGGATTCCGATGCTTCACTGCAGGTTTACTGTATCCCTTGGACCCTCTAATTGACGATGAAACACAGAAATTGCATCCGAATTTAATACAAAAAGCACAATGCAGACTTAAGTACAAGAGGACTGACACTAACTTTCTATGATATGAACCTCTCCTGTGAGTCCACTTTCAGATTGCGGTGCTTCACTTCAGGTTTACTGTATCCCTTGGACCTTCTTATTGACGATGAAACACAGATATTGCATCCGAATTTAATATAAAAGGCATAATGCCGACTTAAGTACAAGGGCACAGACACTATAACATTCTATGATATGAAATTCTGCTGTGAGTCAAGTTTTGGTTTCCGATGCTTCACTTCAGGTTTACAGTATCCCTTGGACCTTCTTATTGACGATGAAACACAGAAATTGTATCCGAATTTAATATAAAAGGCACAATGCCAACTTAAGTACAAGATGACAGACACTATAACTTTTTTATGATTTGAACCTCTCCTTTGAGTCCAGTTTTAGATTCCGATGCTTCACTTCAGGTTTACTGTATCCCTTGGACCTTCTTATTGACGATGAAACACAGAAATTGCATCCGAATTTAATACAAAAGGCACAATGCCGACTTAAGTACAAGAGCACTGACACTAAAACTTTCTATGATTTGGACCTCTCCTGTGAGTCAAGTTTTAGATTCCGATGCTTCACATCAGGTTTACTGTATCCCTTGGACCCTCTCATTGACGATGAAACACAGAAATTGCATCCGAATTTAATACAAAAAGCACAATGCCGACTTAAGTACAAGAGCACTGACACTAACTTTCTATAATATGAACCTCTCCTGTGAGTCCAGTCTTAGATTCCGATGCTTCACTTCAGGTTTACTGTATCCCTTGGACCCTCTCATTGACGATGAAACACAGAAATTGCATCCGAATTTAATACAAAAAGCACAATGCCGACTTAAGTACAAGAGCACTGACACTAACTTTCTATAATATGTACCTCTCCTGTGAGTCCAGTCTTAGATTCCGATGCTTCACTTCAGGTTTACTGTATCCCTTGGACCTTCTTATTGACGATGAAACACAGAAATTGCATCCGAATTTAATACAAAAGGCACAATGCCGACTTAAGTACAAGAGCACTGACACTAAAACTTTCTATGATTTGGACCTCTCCTGTGAGTCAAGTTTTAGATTCCGATGCTTCACATCAGGTTTACTGTATCCCTTGGACCCTCTCATTGACGATGAAACACAGAAATGGCTTCCGAATTTAATACAAAATGCATAATGCCGACTTAAGTACAAGAGCACTGACACTATAACATTCTATATTATGAAATTGTCCTGTGAGTCAAGTTTTAGTTTCCGATGCTTCACTTCAGGTTTACTGTATCCCTTGGACCGTCTTATTGACGATGAAACACAGAAATTACATCCGAATTTAATACAAAAGGCACAATGCCGACTTAAGTACAAGAGGACTGACACTAACTTTCTATGATTTGAACCTCTCCTGTGAGTCAAGTTTTACATTCCGTTGCTTCACTTCAGGTTTACTGTTTCCCTTGGACCATCTCATTGACGATGAAACACAGAAATGGCATCCAAATGTAATACAAAAATCACAATGCCGACTTAAGGACAAGAGCACAGACACTAACTTTCTATGATATGAACCTCTCCTGTGAGTCCAGTTTTAGATTCCGATGCTTCACTTCAGGTTTACTGTATCCCTTGTACCTTCTTATTGAGGATGATACACAGAAATTGCATCCGAATTTAATACAAAAGGCACAGTGCCGACTTAAGTACAAGATGACTGACACTCTAACATTCTATGATTTGAACCTCTCCTGTGAGTCCAGTTTTAGATACCGATGCTTCACTTCAGGTTTACTGTATCCCATGGACCTTCTTATTGACGATGAAACACAGAAATTGCATCCGAATTTAATACAAAAGGTACATCGCCGACTTAAGTACAAGATGACTGACTCTATAACTTTCTATGATTTGAACCTCTCCTGTGAGTCCAGTTTTAGATTCCGATGCTTCACTTCAGGTTTACTGTATCCCTTGGACCTTCTTATTGACGATGAAACACAGAAGTTGCATCCGAATTTAATACAAACGGCACAATGCCGACTTAAGGAAAGGAGCACTGACACTCTAACTTTCTATGATATGAACCTCTCCTGTGAGTCAAGTTTTGGATTCCGATGCTTCACTGCAGGTTTACTGTATCCCTTGGACCCTCTAATTGACGATGAAACACAGAAATTGCATCCGAATTTAATACAAAAAGCACAATGCAGACTTAAGTACAAGATGACTGACACTATTAACATTCTATGATTTGAACCTCTCCTGTGAGTCCAGTTTTAGATTCCAGTGCTTCACTTCAGGTTTACTGTATCCCTTGTACCTTCTTATTGAGGATGATACACAGAAATTGCATCCGAATTTAATACAAAAGGCACAATGCCGACTTAAGTACAAGATGACTGACACTCTAACTTTCTATGATTAGAACCTCTCCTGTGAGTCCAGTTTTAGATTCCGATGCTTCACTTCAGGTTTACTGTATCCCTTGGACCTTCTTATTGATGTTGAAACACAGAAATGGCTTCCGAATTTAATACAAAACGCATAATGCCGACTTAAGTACAAGAGCACTGACACTATAACATTCTATATTATGAAATTGTCCTGTGAGTCAAGTTTTAGTTTCCGATGCTTCACTTCAGGTTTACTGTATCGCTTGGACCGTCTTATTGACGATGAAACACAGAAATTACATCCGAATTTAATACAAAAGGCACAATGCCAACTTAAGTACAAGAGGACTGACACTAACTTTCTGTGATTTGAACCTCTCCTGTGAGTCCAGTTTCAGATTGCGGTGCTTCACTTCAGGTTTACTGTATCCCTTGGACCTTCTTATTGACGATGAAACACAGAAATTGCATCCGAATTTAATATAAAAGGCATAATGCCGACTTAAGTACAAGGGCACTGACACTATAACATTCTATGATATGAAATTCTGCTGTGAGTCGAGTTTTAGTTTCCGATATTTCACTTCAGGTTTACTGTATCCCTTGGACCTTCTTATTGACGATGAAACACAGAAATTGCATCCGAATTTAATATAAAAGGCACAATGCCGACTTAAGTACAAGATGACTGACACTATAACTTTTTATGATTTGAACCTCTCCTGTGAGTCCAGTTTTAGATTCCGATGCTTCACTTCAGGTTCAATGTATCCCTTGGACCTTCTTATTGACGATGAAACACAGAAATTGCATCCGAATTTAATACAAAAGGCACAATGCCGGCTTAAGTACAAGAGCACTGACACTCTAACTTTCTATGATTTTAACATCTCCTGTGAGGCTAGTTTTGGATTCCGATGCTTCACTTCAAGTTTACTGTATCCCTTGGATCTTCTTATTGACGATGAAACACAGTAATAGCATCCGAATTTAATACAAAAGGCACAATGCCGACTTAAGTACAAGAGCACTGACACTATAACTTTCTATAATTTGAACCTCTCCTGTGAGTCCAGTTTTAGTTACCGATGCTTCACCTCAGGTTTACTGTATCCCTTGGTCCTTCTTATTGACGATGAAACACAGAAATTGCATCCGAATTTAATGCAAAAGGCACAATACCGTTTTAAGTGCAAGATGACTGACACTCCAACTTTCTATGATTTGAACCTCTTCTGTGAGTCAAGTTTTAGATTCCGATGCTTCACATCAGGTTAACTGTATCCCTTGGACCCTCTCATTGACGATGAAACACAGAAATTGCATCCGAATTTAATACAAAAAGCACAATGCCGACTTAAGTACAAGAGCACTGACACTATCTATAATATGAACCTCTCCTGTGAGTCCAGTCTTCGATTCCGATGCTTCACTTCAGGTTTACTGTATCCCTTGGACCTTCTTATTGACAACGAAACACAGAAATTGCATCCGAATTTAATACAAAAGGCATAATGCCGATTTAAGTAGAAGATGACTGACACTATTAACATTCTATGATTTGAACCTCTCCTGTGAGTCCAGTTTTATATTCCGATGCTTCACTTCAGGTTTACTGTATCCTTGGGCCTTGTTATTGACGATGAAACACACAAATTGCATCTGAATTTAATACAAAAGGCACAATGCCGACTTAAGTACAAGAGCTAAGACACTATAACTTTTACTATTTGAACCTCTCCTGTGAGTTCAGTTTTAGATTCCGATGCTTCACTAAAGGTTTACTGTATCCCTTGTACCTTCTTATTGAGGATGATACACAGAAATTGCATCCGAATTTAATACAAAAGGCACAGTGCCGACTTAAGTACAAGATGACTGACGCTCTAACTTTCTATGATTTGAACCTCTCCTGTGAGTCCAGTTTTAGATTCCGATGCTTCACTTCAGGTTTACTGTATCCCTTGGACCTTCTTATTGATGTTGAAACACAGAAATGGCTTCCGAATTTAATACAAAATGCATAATGCCGACATAAGTACAAGAGCACTGACACTATAACATTCTATGATATGAAATTGTCCTGTGAGTCAAGTTTTAGTTTCCGATGCTTCACTTCAGGTTTACTGTATCCCTTGGACCGTCTTATTGACGATGAAACACCGAAATTACATCCGAATTTAATACAAAAGGCACAATGCCGACTTAAGTACAAGATGACTGACACTATAACTTTCTATGATTTGAACCCCTCCTGTGAGTCAAGTCTTAGATTCCGATGCTTCACTTCAGGTTTACTGTATCCCTTGGATCATCTTATTGACGATAAAACACAGAAATTGCATCCGAACTTAATACAAAAGGCACAATGCCGTTTTAAGTGCAAGATGACTGACACTCCAACTTTCTATGATTTGAACCTCTTCTGTGAGTCCAGTTTTAGATTCCGATGCTTCACTTCAGGTTTACTGTATCTCTTGGACCTTCTTATTGACGATGAGGCACAAAAATTGCATCCGAATTTAATACAAAAGGCACAATGCCGACTTAAGTACAAGATGACCCGACCCTCTAACTTTCTATGATTTGAACCTCTCCTGTGAGTCCAGTTTTAGATTCCGATGCTTCACTTTAGGTTTACTGTATCCCTTGGACCTTCTTATTGACGATGAAACACAGAAATTGCATTCCAAATTTAGTACAAAAAGCACAATGCCGGCTTAAGTACAAAAGCAATGACACTATACTTTCTATGATATGAATTTCTCCTGTGGGTCAAGTTTTAGATTCCGATGCTTCACCTCAGGTTTACTGTATCCCTTGGACATTCTTATTGACGATGAAACACAGAGACTGCATCCGAATTCAAAACAAAAGGCACAATGCCGACTTAAGTACAAGATGACTGACACTCTAACTTTCTATGATTTGAACCTCTCCTGTGAGTCCAGTTTTAGATTCCGTTGCTTCACTTCAGGTTTACTATATCCCTAGGATCTTCTTGTTGACGATGAAAAACAGAAATTGCATCCGAATTTAATACAAAAGACACAATGCCGACTTAAGTACAAGATGACTGACACTCTAACTTTCTATGATTTGAACTTCTCCTGTGGGTCAAGTTTTAGATTCCGATGCTTCACTTCAGGTTTACTGTATCCCTTGGACCTTCTTATTGACGATGAAACACAGAAATTGCATCCGAATTTAATACAAAAGGCAAAATGCCGACTTAAATATAAGATGACTGACACTATAACTTTCTATGATTTGAACCTCCCCTGTGAGTCCAGTTTTACATTCCGATGCTTCACTTCAGGTTTACTGAATCCCTTGGACCCTCTCATTGACGATGAAACACAGAAATTGCATCCGAATTTAATATAAAAATCACAATGCCGACTTAAGTACATGAGCACTGACACTAACTTTCTATGATATGAACCTCTCCTGTGAGTCCAGTTACAGATTCCGATGCTTCACTTTAGGTTTACTGTGTCCCTTAGACCTTCTTATTGACGATGAAACACAGAAATTGCATCCGAATTTAATACAAAAGGCACAATGCCGACTTAAGTACAAGAGCACTGACACTATAACTTTCTATGATATGAATTCCTCCTGTGAGTCTAGTTATAGATTCCGATGCTTCACTTCAGGATACTGTATCCCTTTGACCTTCATATTGCTGATGAAACACAGAAATTGCATCCGAAATTAATACAAAAGGCACAATGCCGACTTAAGTACAAGATGACTGACACTCTAACTTTCTACGATTTGAACCTCTCCTGTGAGTCCAATTTTAGATCCCGATGCTTCACTTCAGGTTTACTGAATCCCTTGGATCTTCTTATTGACGATGAAACACAGAAATTGCATCCGAATTTAATACAAAAGGCACAATGCCGACTTAAGAACAAGAGCAATGACACTATACTTTCTATGATATGAATTTCTCCTGTGAGTCAAGTTTTAGATTCCGATGCTTCACTTCAGGTTTTCTGTATCCCTTGGACCCTCTCATTGACGATGAGACACAGAAATTGAATTCGAATTTAATACAAAAAGCACAATGCCGACTTAAGTACAAGAGCACTGACACTAACTTTCTTTGATATGAACCTCTCCTGTGAGTCCAGGTTTAGATTCCGATGCTTCACTTAAAATTTACTGTATCCCTAGAGCCTTATAATTGACGACGAAATACAGAAATTGCATCCGAATTTAATACAAAAGGCACAATGCCAACTTAAGTACAAGATGACTGACACTCTAACTTTCTATGATTTGAACCTCTCCTGTGAGTCCAGTTTTAGATTCCGGTGCTTCACTTCAGGTTTACTGTATCCCTTGGACCTTCTTATTGACGATGGAACACAGAAATTGCACCCGAATTTAATACAATTGGCACAATGCCGACTTAAGTACAAGAGCACTGACAGTATAATTTTCTATGACATGAAATTCTCCTGTGAGTCAAGTTTTAGATTCCGATGCTTCACTTCAGGTTTACTGCATCCCTTGGACCTTCTTATTGACGATGAAACACAGTAATTGCATCCGACTTAAATACAAAAGGCACAATGCCGCCTTAAGTACAAGATGATTGAGACTCTAAATTTCTATGATTTGAACCTCTCCTGTGAGTCCAGTTTTCGATTCCGATGCTTCACTTCAGGTTTACTGTATCCCTTGGATCTTCTTATTGACGATGAAACTCAGAATTTGCATCCGAATTTAATAAAAAAGGCACAATGCCGACTTAAGTACAAGGGCACTGACACTATGACTTTTTATGATTTAAACCTCTCCTGTGAGTCCAGTTTTAAATTCCGATGCTTCACTTCAGATTTACTGTATCCCTTGGACCTTCTTATTGACGATGAAACACAGAAATTGCATCCGAATTTAATGCAAATGGCACAGTGCCGACTTAAATACAAGAGCTATAACTTTCTATGATTTGAAGCTTTCCTGTGATTCAAGTTTTAGATTCCGATGCCTCACTTCAGGTTTACAGTATCCCTGGGAACGGCTTATTCACGATGAAACACAGAAATTGCATCCGAATTTAATACAAAAAGCACAATGCCGAATTAAGTACAAGATGACTGACACTCTAACTTTCAATGATTTGAAGCTCTCCTGTGAGTCCAGTTTTAGATTCCGACGCTTCACTTCAGTTTTACTGCATCCCTTGGACCTTCCTATTGACGATGAAACACAGAAATTGCATCCGAATTTAATACAAATGGCACAACGCCGACTTAAGTACAAGATGTTTCACACTCTAACTTTCTGTGATTTGAACCTCTCCTGTGAGTCCAGTTTTATATTCCGATGCTTCACTTCAGGTTTACTGTATCCCTTGGGCTTTCTTATTGACGATGAAACACACAAATTGCATCCGAATTTAATTCAAATGAAACAATGCCGACTTAAGTACAAGAGCACTGACACTATAACTGTCTATGATTTGAACCTCTCCTGTGAGTCCAGTTTTAGATTCCGTTGCTTCACTTCAGGTTTACTGTATCCCTTGAACCTTCTTATTGACGATGAAACACAGATATTGCATCCGAATTTAATACAAAAGGCACAATGCCGACTTAAGTACAAGAGCACTGACACTATAACTTTCTATGATACGAATTTCTCCTGTGAGTCAAGTTTTACATTCCGATGCTTCACTTCAGGTTTACAGTATCCCTGGGACCGGCTTTTTCACGATGAAACACAGAAATTGCATCCGAATTTAATACAGAAAGCACAATGCCGAATTAAGTACAAGATGACTGACACTCTAACTTTCTATGATTTGAAGCTCTCCTGTGAGTCCAGTTTTAGATTCCGACGCTTCACATCAGGTTAACTGTATCCCTTGGACCTTCTTATTGACGATGAAACACAGAAATTGCATCCGAATTTAATACAAATGGCACAACGCCGACTTAAGTACAAGATGTTTCACACTCTAACTTTCTATGATTTGAACCTCTCCTGTGAGTCCAGTTTTATATTCCGATGCTTCACTTCAGGTTTACTGTATCCCTTGGGCCTTCTTATTGACGATGAAACACACAAGTTGCATCCAAATTTAATACAAATGACACAATGCCGACTTAAGTACAAGAGCACTGACACTATAACTTTCTATGATTTGAACCTCTCCTGTGAGTCCAGTTTTAGATTCCGATGCTTCACTTCAGGTATACTGTATCCCTTGGATCTTCTTATTGACGATGAAACACAGAAATTGCATTCAAATTTAATACAAAAGGCACAATACCGACTTCAGTACATGAGCACTGACACTATAATTTTCTATGATTTGAACCTCTCCTGTGAGTCCAGTTTTAGATTCCGATCCTTCACTTCAGGTTTACTGTATCCCTTGGACCTTCTTATTGACGATGAAACACAGAAATTGCATCCGAATTTAATACAAAAGGCACAATGCCGGCTTATGTACAAGATGACTGACACTATAACTTTCTATGATTTGAACCTCTCCTGTGAGTCAAGTCTTAGATTGCGATGCTTCACTTCAGGTTTACTGTATCCCTTGGACCTTCTTGTTGACGATGAAACACAGAAATTGCATCCGAATTTAATACAAAAGGCACAATGCCGACATAAGTACAAGATGACTGACACCATAACTGTCTATGATTTGAACCTCTCCTGTCAGTCCAGTTTTAGATTCCGATGCTTCACTTCAGGTTTACTGTATCCCTTTAACGTTCTTATTGACGATGAAACACAGAAATTGCATCCGACTTAAATACAAAAGGCACAATGCCGCCTTAAGTACAAGATGATTGAGACTCTAAATTTCTATGATTTGAACCACTCCTGTGAGTCCAGTTTTCGATTCCGATGCTTCACTTCAGGTTTACTGTATCCCTTGGATCTTCTTATTGACGATGAAACTCAGAATTTGCATCCGAATTTAATACAAAAGGCACAATGCCGACTTAAGTACAAGGGCACTGACACTATGACTTTTTATGATTTAAACCTCTCCTGTGAGTCCAGTTTTAAATTCCGATGCTTCACTTCAGATTTACTGTATCCCTTGGACCTTCTTATTGACGATGAAACACAGAAATTGCATCCGAATTTAATGCAAATGGCACAGTGCCGACTTAAATACAAGAGCTATAACTTTCTATGATTTGAAGCTTTCCTGTGATTCAAGTTTTAGATTCCGATGCCTCACTTCAGGTTTACAGTATCCCTGGGAACGGCTTATTCACGATGAAACACAGAAATTGCATCCGAATTTAATACAAAAAGCACAATGCCGAATTAAGTACAAGATGACTGACACTCTAACTTTCAATGATTTGAAGCTCTCCTGTGAGTCCAGTTTTAGATTCCGACGCTTCACTTCAGTTTTACTGCATCCCTTGGACCTTCCTATTGACGATGAAACACAGAAATTGCATCCGAATTTAATACAAATGGCACAACGCCGACTTAAGTACAAGATGTTTCACACTCTAACTTTCTGTGATTTGAACCTCTCCTGTGAGTCCAGTTTTATATTCCGATGCTTCACTTCAGGTTTACTGTATCCCTTGGGCCTTCTTATTGACGATGAAACACACAAATTGCATCCGAATTTAATTCAAATGAAACAATGCCGACTTAAGTACAAGAGCACTGACACTATAACTGTCTATGATTTGAACCTCTCCTGTGAGTCCAGTTTTAGATTCCGTTGCTTCACTTCAGGTTTACTGTATCCCTTGAACCTTCTTATTGACGATGAAACACAGATATTGCATCCGAATTTAATACAAAAGGCACAATGCCGACTTAAGTACAAGAGCACTGACACTATAACTTTCTATGATACGAATTTCTCCTGTGAGTCAAGTTTTACATTCCGATGCTTCACTTCAGGTTTACAGTATCCCTGGGACCGGCTTTTTCACGATGAAACACAGAAATTGCATCCGAATTTAATACAGAAAGCACAATGCCGAATTAAGTACAAGCTGACTGACACTCTAACTTTCTATGATTTGAAGCTCTCCTGTGAGTCCAGTTTTAGATTCCGACGCTTCACATCAGGTTAACTGTATCCCTTGGACCTTCTTATTGACGATGAAACACAGAAATTGCATCCGAATTTAATACAAATGGCACAACGCCGACTTAAGTACAAGATGTTTCACACTCTAACTTTCTATGATTTGAACCTCTCCTGTGAGTCCAGTTTTATATTCCGATGCTTCACTTCAGGTTTACTGTATCTCTTGGGCCTTCTTATTGACGATGAAACACACAAATTGCATCCAAATTTAATACAAATGACACAATGCCGACTTAAGTACAAGAGCACTGACACTATAACTTTCTATGATTTGAACCTCTCCTGTGAGTCCAGTTTTAGATTCCGATGCTTCACTTCAGGTATACTGTATCCCTTGGATCTTCTTATTGACGATGAAACACAGAAATTGCATTCAAATTTAATACAAAAGGCACAATACCGACTTCAGTACATGAGCACTGACACTATAATTTTCTATGATTTGAACCTCTCCTGTGAGTCCAGTTTTAGATTCCGATCCTTCACTTCAGGTTTACTGTATCCCTTGGACCTTCTTATTGACGATGAAACACAGAAATTGCATCCGAATTTAATAGAAAAGGCACAATGCCGGCTTAAGTACAAGATGACTGACACTATAACTTTCTATGATTTGAACCTCTCCTGTGAGTCAAGTCTTAGATTGCGATGCTTCACTTCAGGTTTACTGTATCCCTTGGACCTTCTTGTTGACGATGAAACACAGAAATTGCATCCGAATTTAATACAAAAGGCACAATGCCGACATAAGTACAAGATGACTGACACCATAACTGTCTATGATTTGAACCTCTCCTGTCAGTCCAGTTTTAGATTCCGATGCTTCACTTCAGGTTTACTGTAACCCTTGGACCCTCTTATTGACGATGAAGCACAGAAATTGCATCCGAATTTAATACAAAAGGCACAATGTCGACTTAAGTACAAGAGCACTAACACTCTAACTTTCTATGATGAGAACCTCTCCTGTGAGTCAGTTTTAGATTCCGATGCTTCACTTTAGGTTTACTGTATCCCTTGGATCTTCTTATTGACGATGAAACACAGAAATTGTATACGAATTTAATACAAAAAGCACAATGCCGACTTAAGTACAAGAGCACTGGCACAATAACATTCTATGATATGAACCTCTGATGTGAGTCCAGTTTTAGATTCCGACGCTTCACCTCTGGTTTATTGTATCCCTTGCACCTCCATATTGACTATGAAACACAGAAATTGCATCCGAATTTAATACAGAAGGCACAATGCTGACTTAAGTACAAGATGACTGACTCTATAACTTTCTATGATTTGAACCTCTCCTGTGAGTCAAGTTTTAGATTTCGATGCTTTACTTCAGGTTTACTGTATCCCTTGGACCTTCTTATTGATGAAACACAGAAATTGCATCCGAATTTAATACAAAAGACACAAGGCCGACTTAAATACAAGATGACTGACACTATAACTTTCTATGATTTGAACCTCTCCTGTGAGTCCAGTTTTAGATTCCGATGCTTCACTTTAGGTTTACTGTATCCCTTGGAACTTGTTATTGACGATGAAACACAGAAATTGTATCTGAATTTAATACAAAAGGCACAATGCCGATTTAAGTACAAGAGCACTGACACTATTACTTTCTATGATTTGAACCACTCCTGTGAGTCAAGTTTTAGATTCCGATGCTTCAGGTTTACTGTATCACTTGGACCCTCTTATTTGCGATGAAACACAGAAATTGCATCTGAATTTAATACAAAAAGCACTACACCGACTTAAGTACAAGAGCACTGACACTAAATTTCTACGATATGAATTTCTCCTGTGAGTCCAGTTTTAGATTCCGATGCTTCACTTTAGGTTTACTGTATCCCTAGGACCTTCTTATTGACGACGAAACACAGAAATTGCATCCGAATTTAATACAAAAGGCACAATGCCGACATAAGTACAAGATGACTGACACTATAACTTTCTACGATTTGAACCTCTGCTGTAAGTCCAGTTTTATATTCCGATGCTTCTCTTTAGGTTTACTGTATCCCTTGGGCTTTCTTAATGACGATGAAACACACAAATTGCATCCGAATGTAATACAAAAGGCACAATGCCGACTTAAGTACAAGAGCACTGACACTATAACTTTCTATGATATGAATTTCTCCTGTGAATCAAGTTTTATATTCCGATGCTTCACTTCAGGTTTACTGTATCCCTTGGACCTTCTTATTGACGATGTAACACAGAAATTGCATCCGAATTTAATACAAAAGGCACAATGCCGACTTAATTCTTAAGTACAAAACACTGCCACTGTAACTTCTATTAATTGAACCTCTCCTGTGAGTCCAGTTTTAGATTCCGATGCTTCACTTCAGGTTTACTGTATCCCTTGGATCTTCTTATTGACGATGAAACACAGAAATTGCATCCGAATTTAATACAAAAGGCACAATGCCGACTTAAGTACAAGGGCACTGACACTATAACTTTTTATGATTTAAACCTCTTCTGTGAGTCCAGTTTTAGATTCCGATGCTTCACTTCAGATTTACTGTATCCCTTGGGCCTTCTTATTGACGATGAAACACAGAAATTGCATCCGAATTTAATACAAAAGGCACAGTGCCGATTTAAGTACAAGAGCACTGACACTATAATTTTCTCTGATTTGAACCACTCCTGTGAGTCAAGTTTTAGATTCCGATGCTTCACTTCAGGTTTACTGTATCCCTTGGACCCTCTCATTGACGATGAATCACAGAAATTGCATCCGAATTTAATACAAAAAGCACTATGCCAACTTAAGTACAAGAGCACTGACACTAACTTTCTACGATATGAACCTCTCCTGTGAGTCCAGTTTTAGATTCCGATGCTTCACTTTAGGTTTACTGCATCCCTAGGACCTTCTTATTGACGACGAAACACAGAAATTGCATCCGAATTAAATACAAAAGGCACAATGGCAACTTAAGTACGAGATGACTGACAGTATAAATTTCTATTATTTGAACCTCTCCTGTGAGTCCAGTTTTATATTCCGATGCTTCTCTTTACGTTCACTGTATCCCTTGGGCCTTCTTATTGACGATGAAACACACAAATTGCATCCGAATGTAATACAAAAGGCACAATGCCGACTTAAGTACAAGAGCACTGACACTATAACTTTCTATGATATGAACCTCTCCTGTGAGTCCAGTTTTAGATTCCGATGCTTCACTTCAGGTCTACTGTATCCCTTGGACCTTCTTATTGACTATGAAATACAGAAATTGCATCCGAACTTAATACCAAAGGCACAATGCCGACTTAAGTACAAGATGACTGATTCTATAACTTTCTATGATTTGAACCTCTCCTGTGAGTCAAGTTTTAGATTCCGATGCTTCACTTCAGGTTAACTGTATCCCTTGAAAATTCTTATTGACGATGAAGCGCACAAATTGCATCCGAATGTAATATAAAAGTCACAATGCCGAATTAAGTACTAGAGCACTGACACTATAACTTTCTGTGATATGAATTTGTCCTGTGAGTCAAGTTTAAGATTCCAATGCTTCACTTCAGGTTTGCTGTATCCCTTGGACCTTCTTATTAACGATGAAACACTGACATTGCATCCGAATTTAATGCAAAAGGCACAACGCCGACTTAAGTACAAGATGTTTGACACTCTAACTTTCTATGATTTGAACCTCTCCTGTGAGTCCAGTTTTAGATTCATATGCTTCACTTCAGGTTTACTGTATCCCTTGGATCTTCTTATTGACGATGAAACACAGAAATTGCATCCGAATTTAATACAAAAGGCACAATGCCGACTAAAATACAACATGACTGACACACTAATTTTCTATGATTTGAACCTCTCCTTTGAGTCCAGTTTTAGATTCCGATGCTTCACTTCAGGTTTACTGTATCCCTTGGATCTTCTTATTGACGATGAAACTCAGAAATTTCATCCGAATTAAATACAAAAGGCACAATGCCGCCTTAAGTACAAGGGCACTGACACTATAACTTTTTATGATTTGAATATCTCCGGTGAGTCCAGTTTTAGATTCCGATGCTTCACTTCAGATTTACTGTATCCCTTGGACGTTCTTATTGACGATGAAACACAGAAGTTGCATC